>NW_017305767.1:772955-782454 GCF_001594115.1 Trachymyrmex septentrionalis | reverse complement strand
ATGTCTTATAAGACGTATTTAAAATTTATAACAACCGAATAAAAGATTTTAATTCTCAAAATTAAATTATGTTTAAAGAGATATATTTTACAAGAGAAAAATAAGAATAACACACACAATTTATTTGTTTTAAAATAATTGTTGTTATATAATTTTATATTTTCATATAAAACTTTCATATATAATTTTCATATAATTTTATTATATATTATAGATTATTATTATTGTTGCGTAAAAAAAATCATAAAGTGAATGATATTGACGGTATGGAAGAGATGTTTATCTAAACAATATTTTCTATGCAGGAGATTAAATTGATAATTCAATATTATCGTTATAATTTATGTAATATGAGTCCCGATTTTCGGCTAGGTAAGCTGAGGTTGCATAAGAATGTATGAATTGAGAACCACGACGATAAATCGATGTTTATATCGAACATAACTTAGGAAATTCAAACTAAGATATTTCTTTCCATAACATTGAACAATATCAATACATCCCGAGATAACATTCGGTACAGAAATTTATTAGCATGAAAGATAGCAGATAATTTGTTTACTAACTCGCATTGCTCGTCTCTTCATTTCACGATATATAATAATTCGGGCATTACGGAATTTTCAATTAAACTTCGCAACTTTTATTATGTTTATTTACTAAATAAGGTCACATTTTTTTAACAATACGTAAACAAGTTTGATTAACTCAGATTAAATAAAATAGCTCTAAAGCCTATTTTACAATATATTTTTTGTTTTTTTTTTTTGCTATTTTTACATCTTGTCTTTTTGCTTATTATTTGGTTTTTTATTTTCTATCACTCAAAATAAAATTAAGTTAACGAACTTCGAAAAAAATAGGAAACAGTAGCAAGAAATACAATTGTTATTAAAACGGTCGCAAAGGGAGAAAAAGTAAGAAGTAAAAAGCAAGAAATAGAAAACAAAGAACATATTGTAGAATAGGCTTAATAGGCATTGATTTGTATTCTTTTATATAGCGAATTATCTTATCGTTCCGGAAATCGATAAGAAAAATAATTGTAAAATACAATAAATTTAAGACATATTAAAATTATTTGAAATTAGAGATTATGCTATTATGATTACATAGACTCTTATTTTTTAAATACGAAAACAATAATAAAAACAAGCCTAATAGATGTCAACGCGGATAAATAAGCGCAAGTTTTAAAGAATAGAAATTACTCCGAAAGATGTGATATCTTCTGTAATTTAAATTGAACGTTTCAACTCTCTTTGAATACTATACATTATTATGCCACCTACATCTAATAGATATCATTCCATCAATCCGCAATCTGAAGTCGTTGCTTATTTGGACAGCGTGACGCACTTCATCGTTTTCGTGCTTCTTCTGATCGGACGCCACGTTCGCGGCGTAACGGGGTAAATCGTTAGATTTATGGTTCTTCCGCGGTTCCACCCTTTCCCTGTAGGGCCGCGGCGCCACCCTCGGCAATTCCGTCTCTCTTCCCTTTCACTCTCTCCTTTTCTCGCTCGTGCGATCTCCCCATCCCCGTGCGCGGCAATTCTCCCCGTTGCAAAAGCCTGCATCCTACCTTTCGTTTGTTTCGGAATTTATCGAGCGTCGCGTTTTTCCTCGACGAGCAAAAAGCGAGATCGGATCCGTTTCCGCCGAAACCGTTCCCGGTTTTCAACCGCGGTGATCGACGAGAGGAGTGCCCGGGTGAATCTCGTCGCGCATCGCTGCAGGCGAGGTGCTAATCGGAATATATCGATATGATATACTTGCAGAGAGTATCGTGATCTCCACGCTGGGTTTCAGTGATGACGCTGAAGGCGGAATCGGTTAGGAACGCATTAAGGTGCCACCCTCGAGACTAATCGGGGCGATGAATTAGAGTACGTGATACTGGATATCATTAAATTAGAGGGAATATCGAATGCCGCATTGATAAGAAAATGTGCTCGATTTGCATTAACAAATGTTAATGATATACGGTGGAAAGTGACGACATGTACTTACTGTGATATAAGATTTTAAAGAAAATAGAGATAACGTTGACTTACACGGCGATATTAATTCATAAGTATTCTACAAGCTGTACATTTACTAGGTAAATCCTTACGCCTCACCGCCGTCGAATCTGATTTTGTTTTTCGTCTGGATGTTACAAATACGAGAAAGTTTCGTGGAATTGGTCGCCGCGGGCAACATCATACGATCGGTTTTATCGGTTCTGCGTCTATAATCTATTTGTTATATCGAAAAAGAGAAAGAAAATGGAGTGTAACAATTGTCAATACAAAAACCTGTATGTGTTGCGAATACATGATATATGTATTCCAGGAGAGAATTGTATCTTCGAAATACATCGATGGATACTACGTATATATGTATAGAACACATTGAAAATTAATTATTATTATTATTATTATTATTATTAGGCGTTAGGAACTCGAAAGCTCATTGCCGCAAATACCAAATCCCGCCACTGTTCCCGTCCCTGAGCCAGATCCCTCCATTTGTGACCCTCGTACCCCATTTCGTTAAGGTCCATTCTAATATTTTCTTCCCATCTACGTCTTGGTCTACCCAATGGTCTCTTCCCATCCGGTTTACCAATTAGTACTTTATATGCAATCCGATTCTCATCCATACGCGCCGCGTGACCTGCCCATCTTAATCGACGTGATTTTATGACATTAATAATATCCGGACTATTATATAATTGATGTAATTCTGCGTTGTGTAATTTTCTCCATTCGCCCGTTTCCTCATCGCGTTTTGCCCCGATGATTTTTCGAAGTACTTTATTTTCGAAAGCCCTAAATCTTTTCTCGTCTTGTAATGTAAGTGACCACGCTTCGCTGCCATAAAGGACTACCGGTAAAATAATCGTTCTGTAAATTCTAATTTTTAAGCGCCTAGACAATATCCGCGAACCGAGTAGTTTCTTAACCGAATAGAAGCACGCATTCCCCAAATTAATTCTTCTCTTGAGCTCTTCTCTTATTTCATTAGTTTGGTTTAAAATCGATCCTAAATACTTAAAATTGCTAACCCGTTCAAAAATTTTATCACAGACGACCAGGTTTCCGTTATTATGAATATTCTGAATTCTATCAGTGACCATATATTTAGTTTTTTCAACGTTTATTTGCAGCCCCAGTTCTTTCGTTTTATCTAATAGAATTTTAGCGTTATTTATTAGTGTTTCTTTATTATCTCCCAACAAAGCAATATCGTCCGCATATGTTAATATTTGTGTTGTACCGTTCAACTGCAAACCATCATTACTCTTCTGCATTTCTTTAATAGCATATTCCAATACTAGATTAAACAGAAGAGGTGACAATGCATCCCCCTGCTTTAATCCGCTATGAATATTAAAAGTTTCCGACATTTGATTACCTATTCTTACTCTACCTCTGGTATCTTTTAAACAAACTTGGACTAAGTTAGCCAATTTTTTGGGTATCCTCCACCGAGTTAAAATTTCATACATTTGAATGAAATGAAATGAAATGAAATGAATTTCATGAAATGAATGTTCTTATGAAATGAATTTCATGAAATGAAATGAATTTCATGAAATGAATGTTCTTATTCATTGAAAATTAATAAGAACCTTATTTTAGATCATACATGTGAAAACGCAACTAATAAGAATTATGAATTAAATGTCTATAACGATCGAAGCTGGGTCTTTGATACTTAAATAATTCAATGTCAATTATATATATATACTATATATACTTGCGTATTATATACCATATTTGTAGTCATTGAAAATTATAGAATTCTTATATAGTATGTAATATAAGACCTGAGATATATATGCTAATAAAAGCATAAGAGAAAAGAAGACATAGAACAAATGAATAGTGCAAGATAAATATTTAAATTTCTATTTAAAATTCTAAAACATTGTTAAAATCTAAGGTTTGGAAATATTATTTCAAGAAAATTATGAAAACTTTGAAACTGTCAAAAACCATTACAATGAAACAACTGAAACTAGCGTAAGCCAAATATTAATATTATCATTGATGATAACTGCGCGTTTCTTTTTTACTTTGATTAATCAAATCTCTTTATTGATTTTTAATATTAACATTTAAAATTAGAGAATAAATAAAATTTAATGTAATTAAATTACAGAACTTTCACGAAACGGCATATTGTGTTTTATATTTTAATAATGTTTAAAACCCAATGATATTTTGTAAGCGTTCTTATAAAGTTTGAAAACGTATAAACTTTTAAAAAATCGTCATAAAAGGGCTGTAAACGTTTTATAAAGTTCCATATTTTCGCTAGGATATAGACATACTATTTCGAAGGAGTAAAACTCCGTTTATCAACAAGAACTGATCGTTTACAGTATCGTTTGCCTACATTACATCTGCCTACAACTCATTTGTGCGTAAGAACTTTTGCCTACACCTCAACTGTCTACATGCACCATTTTCAACGTAAATTTTTTGTTATAAAAACAAAAGCTATTTTCCTATGTATTATAATTTATGTGTTGTAGAGCATCAATCTGTAAGCAATAATATGTACATATGTACAAACGATTTTTGCTTCTTAATTTTTTTTATATACAAAAGCGGAAACGTAATAAGACACTAAGAAAGTGCGTTTTAGCTCAAAATTTGAAAAAGCGCAAAATTTCGATAGACAATGCTACTCTTCTAAATATAAAATTATACTTTGATATTTAAATCGAATTAGTTAAAAGTAGTTTTCCAGAAATCTTTTTAAATGTAGCAATAGCAAAAAAATTTTATTAATTGTGCTAATGTCTGTGTAGAGGCATCTTATTTAAAATTAAAAATAAGGAAGATTCTGATATCTACAATGACGATGATGCGCTATACGATTTTACTATGATATCAATTGAAAAAGAATTGGTCTCTTTCTTTTCGATTAAAAACGGTTTATTTCAATTGAGTACTCTCATATTCATATATTTTTTTAGAATAATGAACACATATTATATATTTGAATTAAAAGATTATACATGTGTATGAGTTATCATTATTTTTTAATATAAATATATGAGAACATACTTGGATTATTATTACTTTAATAGAATGGAACAAGTATAAAGATGTTGGCATTTGGATTTCATTTTTATTTAATTAAAAAATATAACCATTTTGATTAAATTAGCAAAAAGAAATGAAAAATAATTATTATGTTTACGAAGAAAATAGAGCCACGAATTTTATTGCTTAAAGGTAACTATATAACATTAGTGTTTCAATAAACGTATTCTTTTGTTTATAATTAAAGCAATTTGAATATTTCTTTTTTTTTTTTAAATTATTATTACTATGATGGTTTGGAAAGATGATTTAAAATAGATTTAAAATATAGTTATTTTTTTTTAAGGAACTCACATACAAATGTGTGTATAATTACGCTTTTTGTACCTTTTTGTAAAAAAGAAATTTTACAAAAAAGTGTTATTATGTACATATATTGTATTATTAACCGTGTAGCATCGCTAAGTTTTTTTACTAAAATTTTTTTATTTAAAATAAATTTCTTAAGTTTATACTTTTACTCTTTTATTTCTTTGTAATTAAATTTTACTGACAGTTGGAATAGAAAAATATATATTATTTGAGTGGAAATGGAATGATTTTTATACAGAAATAAATAAATTTGTACTTAAATTTTATTTTTTTTAAATAAACACTTGTAATTTAGAATCTAATTTCTTGCACATTTTATTTTTTAAAGAAGTAATACAATAATAATGTTTGAAAAAAAATGTATATTATGCTTGTAATTGACGCAATTTTTTATACTTTTTGATAAAATTATATATTCGAATTAGTTAAAATAATACAATTTTTTGATACTCTTATTTTTTAAATAAAAATATAACAGAAACTTGATTGAAATTCATATCTTCCAAATTTTTGCTTGGATGTGTAATAATTTTTTAATAATAAATATACTAAACATTGCATTTTTAGTTTAAGGATCATAATATATTCGGTTTTTTGATTGGTAGCCACTGTCAACCAATCAGCAAGTGAAACCCATTTGCGGTGCTGATTAGAGTAGTGTATAAGGGCTGCAATATGCAGTGTGTACTGCCAATGAGTAACGCTGTAAAATATTTTATTACTTTCAAGAAAGAAGATAATGAAAAAGTGAAAAATTGTTACATTTCGTTTGAGTGACGAGGGTTACTTTTATGAGATAATGTTGACAATCCTGTGTATACATAAAAAAATGTATATATATATATACACATATCTGTTCGTTTTGTCACAGTTATTTCCAAGATTTTGACGTGGTTAGTTGTCAGCAAACAATTTACAATTTAACCGAAATAATCTTTATCACTACATCAAAGCCGTAAGTATTGTATGTAAGTTATTATATCATCAAAATTTCAGTTTTTAAATCTAACTCAGTTTTTAAATCATTTTTCAATCTAATCGTCATTCTTAATTTTATAAATTTTTCTTTTAAAACTTAGTCTACCTTTGACATATTGATTAATTTTTTTTTTAATTTTCGTGACTGCAATAATTTTATTATAACTTAATTGCTTGTAATCCTTGTCCATTATCAAACAGATTATAATTATATAACTATATAACAGATTATAACTATTGCCGATTGCATATTAAATATTTTAATTTTTACTTAACACATTTCAAAATATGATTTAATATCATTGTAGGGTTTATTCTAAATCTTCTTTCATACTTAACATCTATTTATACAAGATGTTGCTTTCAACCTTGACAGCGGTTTTTTATTTATATGTTCCTATTCCTACTCAATGTTCGTTTGAATTACGTTTAACTATTTTAACATCTCATGTTTTTAATCTAACATTATACTTAGTATTTTATTTATGTAAATTAAAAAAAAATAAAGAAATGTTTATATGTAGAATATACATTAAAAATTTCATGTCAAGTATCACTAAAAAATCAATAAAATATCAGTTTAGTAGTAAAATGCGTTAAAAGATGACTTAAACAAAGATTATTGCAGTCTTTATTGTTAAAGTGTATTCAATATCCACTAACCAATACACTTTGATAATTCTATATCTAAATTGTGAATACCTCGGCTGTTTTATACATTGTTATAACAATGTATTCACCTGTCATTTCAAGTGTTTTAAGTTGTTTAACGAAAAAAGTATTTATATGTTAACCGCAATCTTCCGTTATAAAATTGATAGATAAAAGTTTTTGTTTTTAAGAAATTATATTTTTTTTACGGTTTTTTAGATAAAAAATAAATAACCTTAAAAATATACAAAAAAATTGAGATTGTAAAAATTACAAAAAGAATTTAGGAAATGTTACAATTAATTTAACCGAGAATACGCCCGCAGAGAATTGAATTTGAAAAAAAAAGAGAAACATTCAATCTCAAGTTTCGCAATATTTGAATTGATAGTCGAAGATAATGGATAATGGCACAAAAAAATATGTATGCTATCTTTGCGGTAAGATTATGTTAGCTCAAGATTGATATTTTTAGTGTTTTGATAACTTTGTTATTTTAACAGTTATCCGTTTTATGTTACCATTTTTGTATGTATTTATAATAATAATTTTCTTTAATATTAAAGGTGAAAAATTTGACACCTCGATTGCTTGTACGCAACATAATAAAGAGGTACATACTGAAAATAAACCATACAAATGCGGAACATGTGATAGAACATTCAAGCATAAATGTAGTATGCGTCGTCATGAAATAAGTCATACAGAGATAAAACCTTATCATTGCGAATTTTGTAAAAGATCATTTACGTGAGTATTTGAGTTAACAACAAAAATCAGATAAATGATTTGATAATTTAATGTCTATACTTAAATTAATTGATAAAAAAACCATAAATATTACTACGGTTATTTTGTAGTCGAAAAGAAAACCTAAAAATACATATAGAGGTAAAGCATAAGCTTGACAAAAATTACAAGTGTAACGTGTGTAAGGAAATTTTCACAACTTATGAGAGGTTGGAAAATCATACAAAAAAAAGACATAAAGGAGTATATGAATGTAATCAATGTTTATCTACATTTATTCATTATATGGACTTAAAACAGCACATGAAAGTACATACTGGCGAAAAACGATATATTTGCAAGGTACGTGCTACAAAATTATTATTAGTAATTTTTCTAATTATTTTTTATTTGATTGTTTTTATTTTTACTTTCCTTTAATCATAAATGTATTCTATTTTAGGAAATATGCGGCAAAACATTTATTCATGAATCTAGTCTAAAAAAACACCAACTTATACATATAAAGCAGTATACTTGTGAGACGTGTGGCAAGATCTACAATTTTAAAACTTCTCTTATTCGACACATTCAAACTGAGGTCATTTATGATATGACATTTTAATTCATTTGTACACTTACATTTGTCTTTATATTTTTGTTATATCCTGATAATTATATTATAATAGATTAAAAGTGTAATATTCCACATCACACGTGATAAATAAGAAATTATTTATTTTTTAGGGTCACTACCTGGTCACCTCTTGTACGACAAGCAAAGAATAAATAGCAACTATCAACGAAGGAGATAATGAACAATTATAACTACTAATAATAACGAATAATAACTAGTAATAGTGACGAACTGATGAATGAAGTGTAGAATAAAAATGTAACTTTTGTATGAGATTTCATATGTATTGTACGGGAATCTTTTAGAAGATACAATTTTTTTCGGAGATACAATTGAGCACTGTCAGAGCACAAAAGCATCATCGTAAAAGGTTGATAATGTGTTCTAAAGACAAAATCGTACAATAATTTTGCGTAGCTTAATACTTATAATAATTTTACGTTTAATTTGAGTTTAAAGTAGTATACTCGCAAACAGAAACAAAATTTTTGAAATTGATGCTATATCGTATATCACTAAGAGGCATCGTTACACTTCTGCAATTGCTATGAGATTGATGTTTGAGTACTAAACTGTAAGCAATTGCTGTATTTTTTATATTGCCTACAAAGTTAATGAAAATACCGCCTTTCTTTTTTTGAGCCTAAACTAGCAATGACATGTTAATGAGAAGGAAATGAGTAAGGATCTTGAAAGGAATAATGTGAAACCAATCCCGGAAAAAAAATGTTTTATATATAGTTTAAAAAAATTATTTAAAAATACAATTTTAAAATTATTTAAAAATATAATTTTAAATAATTTTAATAAATGTATATATAATTATATAATTATATATATTTTTATATAACTATAATTATATATTTATATATATTTCTATATAAATATTATATATTTATATATAATTATATACAAAATTTTTTTTTTGGCGTCATATAACTTTATATTATTTAGTTTGAAAAAGAGTAGTGTCAAGAATTCAATTTTCATTGCGTCATATAAATCGATGAGAATATAACATTTAATTACGTTAGGCTGCGTCTATCAATATTCACTTCTTCCATGTGTTTACGATTATGACCAGGCG
>NW_017305767.1:772208-772699 GCF_001594115.1 Trachymyrmex septentrionalis | reverse complement strand
GCAATCAAAAATTTTCTTTCACTAGCAATAGTGAAAAGTGACAGTATCAAAATGCTTGAGCGAACTTAAATTTTGATCATTTTATTGCTAATGTACTACATAATATAATAGGTACGTTTTTTATAACTTTCTACAGCATAATAAATATTATTATGTTTGTTTAATATGTGATGGATAAGGATAAAATATCGTTTACGGCGTGTAAGCGTAAAAATGAAATTACACAGTGAAATATATATTTGTATATGTAATAATTCTTTAATAAAAAATAATTTAAACATTGCATTTTTAGTTTGCGAATCGCAATATTCTCAGTATTTGACTGGTGGCTGCTGTCAATCAAGTAAAACTCATTTGCGGTACTGGTTAGAGTAGGGTATAAGGGCTGCAATATGTGTACTGCCAATGAATAACGCTGTAAATTATTTTATTAATTTCAAGAAAAAGAATAATGAAAAAGTAACGATTTGTTACATTTTTTTTGAGTGATA
>NW_017305767.1:766928-772108 GCF_001594115.1 Trachymyrmex septentrionalis | reverse complement strand
GATAAGGATAAAATATCGTTTACGGCGTGTAAGCGTAAAAATGAAATTTTGATCAATCGTAATAAAAAGTTAATTTTAATGTTAATTTACTCGACTGTATCTTCAGAATACATAGAATATCTAATTTTAATATTAGAAGTATGTGCTGACTTTTACTCTTGTATGTATTACTGGTATGTACTAGTATAAATCGAGAAAAAATACTATTAATAACATTAAAGTAATTAATATTATAGAGTATTAGATATTGTTTTTATTTTAGTTATTGAATCATCGCTATAATATTTTTATGATAAAATCCTACCTAGAAACCTCTTGATATAAATATATATTTCGTCGAAAATGAGAAGATTTATAAATGCTTGTTTAATATTTACATGAACGTTTACAAGAATTCATTGAGAATTTAGGAACGGCCATTTGAATGTTCGTAAAAAACGGAAATTGCATCTTTGCAGCGTTTGGAAAGCATTTTCTGACGATAATAATAAGTTTCATAAATGTTCGTTTTACGCGCGCGATTATATAAACGGTGAGTTCAATTGTTGTGCCTGCTGAACGCAAACATTTTACCAAAAAAAAGGTACAAAATTTTTCATTGTGGATTTTTCATTCTCATCATATCGCGCTTTTTATCCTTTTTGTTTTTTAAATGCGGTATAGTTTTCTAAATGCGAAGATTTGAATTTGATTTTGTCCCTCTAGTGGCGATGTGCACTGTTTGATAATTGCATATGTAGAAGGATGTTTTCTAAACGAAGGCAAAACACTTGTTATATGTTTAAGGGAAACGTTTTTTAGGGGTCATTAAGAGCCGTTTGCGTAAAAGTCTTAGTTAAAAGTAGTTTTCCAGAAATCTTTTTAAATGTAGCAATAGCAAAAAAATTTTATTAATTGTGCTAATGTCTGTGACAACTGTAGAGGCGTCTTATTTAAAATTAAAAATAAGGTAAATTCTGATATATACAATGACGACGATGCGCTATGCGATTTAGTTATGATATCAATTGAAAAGAAATTGATCTAGTTCTTTTCAATTAAAAATGGTTTATTTTAATTGAGCCCTCTCATTTTCATATATTTTTTTAGAATAAAGAATTTATATCATTTAGGTTGAATTAAAAAGTTACACATATGTATGTTAGTATATCATTATTTTTTAATATAAATATACTAGATTATTGTTACTGTGATATTTCACAGAATAAGTATAAAGATGTTAGCATTTGTATTTCATTTTTATTTAATTTAAAAATATTATTATTTTGGTTTTATTAACTAAAAAACATAAAAAATGGTTATTATTTTTTTTTTTTAAAAGTAGGACAAATTTTATTGTTAATTTGGAAAGCCAAACTTGATTGAACCTCATATCTTCCAAACTTTTGCTTGTATGTATAATAATTTTTTAATAATAAATATTCTAAACATTGCATTATTAGTTTACGGATCTTAATATTTGCGATTTTTTGATTGGTAGCCACTGTCAACCAATTAACAAGTGAAATCCATTTGCGGTGCTGATTAGAGTAGTGTATAAGGGCTGCAATATGCAGTGTGTACTGCCAATGAGTAACGCTGTAAAATATTTTATTACTTTTAAGAAAGAAGATAATGAAAAAGTGACAAATTGTTACATTTCGTTTGAGTGATGAAAGTTACTTTTATGAAATAATGTTGACAACCCTGTGTATATATATAAAAAAATATATATATATACACATATCTGTTCGTTTTGTCACAGTTATTTCCAAGATTTTGACGTGGTTAGTTGTCAGCAAACAATTTACAATTTAACCGAAATAATCTTTATCACTACATCAAAGTCGTAAGTATTGTATGTAAGTTATTATATCATCAAAATTTTAGTTTTTAAATCTAACTCAGTTTTTAAATTATTTTTCAATCTAATCGTCATTCTTAATTTTATAAATTTCTCTTTTAAAACTTAGTCTACCTTTGACATATTGATTAATTTTTTTTTTAATTTTCGTGACTGCAATAATTTTATTATAACTTTATTGCCTGTAATCCTTGTCCATTATCAAACAGATTATAATTATATAACTATATAACAGATTATAACTATTGCCGATTGCATATTAAATATTTTAATTTTCACTTAACACATTTCAAATTATGATTTAATACCATTGTACGGTTTATTCTAAATCTTCTTTCATACTTAATATCTATTTATACAAGATGTTGCTTTCAACCTTGATGGTTTCTTATTTATATGTTCCTATTCCTGCTCAATGTTCGTTTGAATTACATTTAACTATTTTAACGTCTCATATTTTTAATCTAACATTAGAGTGAAGATGATAGCTGAGTTAAAACAAACAAACTGACAAAGATTTTATTACAGTTTTTATTGTTAAAGTGAATTCAATATCCACTAAACAATACACATTGATAATTCTATATCTAAATGGTGAATATATCGGCTGTTTTATATATTGTTATAACAATGTATTCACCTGTCATTTCAAGTGTTTTAAGTTGTTTAATGAAAAAAGTACTTATATGTTAACCGCAATCTTCCGTTATAAAATTTCTTCAATAAAAGTTTTTGTTTTTAAGGAATTATATGTCCTTACAGTTTTTTATATAAAAAATAAATAACCTTAAAAATATACACTTTCATAAAAATTGAGACTGTGAAAATTATAAAAAGAATTTAGGAAACGTTACAATTAATTTAACCGAGAATATGCCCGCAGAGAATTGAATTTGAAAAAAAAAGAGAAACATTCAATCTCAAGTTTCGCAATATTTGAATTGATAGTCGAAGATAATGGATAATGGCACAAAAAAATATGTATGCTATCTTTGCGGTAAGATTATGTTAGCTCAAGATTGATATTTTTAGTGTTTTGATAACTTTGTTATTTTAACAGTTATCCGTTTTATGTTACCATTTTTATATGTATTTATAATAATAATTTTCCTTAATATTAAAGGTGAAAAATTTGACACCTCGATTGCTTGTACGCAACATAATAAAAAGGTACATACTGAAAATAAACCATACAAATGCGGAACATGTGATAGAACATTCAAGCGTAAATTTAGTATGCGTCGTCATGAAATAAGTCATACAGGGATAAAACCTTATCATTGCGAATTTTGTGAAATATCATTTACGTGAGTATTTTGAGTTAACAACAAAAATCAGATAAATTATTTGGTAATTTAATGTCTATGTTTAAATTAATTGATAAAAAACGATAAATATTACTACGGTTATTTTGTAGCCAAAAAGGACATCTAAAATCACATATAGAGGCAAAGCATAGCCTTGACAAAAATTACAAGTGTAACGTGTGTAAGGAATTTTTCAAAACTTATAAGAGGTTGAAAAATCATATAAAAAAAAGACATAAAGGAGTGTATGAATGTAATCAATGTTTATCTACATTTACTCGTCATATAGACTTAAAACAGCACATGAAAGTACATATTGGCGAAAAACGACATATTTGCGAGGTACGTGCTACAAAATTATTGTTAGTAATTTTTCTAATTATTTTTTATTTGATTGTTTTTATTTTTACCTTCCTTTAATCATAAATGTATTCTATTTTAGGAATGCGGCAAAACATTTATTTATGAATCTCGTCTAAACGAACACAAACTTATACATAGCGATATAAGGCAGTATATTTGTGAGACGTGTGGCAATACCTACAAGTTTAAAAACTGTCTTATTCGACACATTCACACTGAGGTCATTTATGATATGACATTTTAATTCATTTGTACACTTACATTTGTCTTTATATTTTTGTTATATCTTGATAATTATATTATAATAGATCAAAAGTGTAATATTCCACATCACACGTGATAAATAAAAAATTATTTATTTTTTAGGGTCACTATCTAATCAATTCTTGTACGACAAGCAGAGAACAAATTGCAACTATCAACGAAGGAGATAATGAACAATTATATCTACTAATAATAGTAACAAATAATAACTAATAATAGTAACGAACTGATGAATGAAGTGTAAAATAAAAATGTAACTTTTGTATGAGATTTTATATGTATTGTACGGGAATCTTCTAGAAGATACAATTTTTCTCGAAGATACAATTAAGCACTGTCAGAGCACAAAAGCATCATCGTGAAAAGTTGACAATGTGTTCTAAAGACAAAATCGTACAGTAATTTTGCGTAGCTTAATACTTATAATAATTTTACGTTTAATTTGAGTTTAAAGTATTAGGTTGTTCGAAAAGTAATTTCATTTTTTCCCAACAGAGGACTTATTGTATTTTTTCACAGCCAACTTTACACTTAAGCCGCATAATTATTATATATTTTGACAGCTGATATAGCAAGGCTTGCTTGTGAAAAAAGTTCGATTGATTCTACGCAGTAGTTTTTAGTTGGTACCCTATCAAAATATGGAAAGTAAAAAGCAGCATTTTCGGTATATTGTACTTTTTTACTATCGAAAAGGTAAAAATGCTGTTCAGCAAGAAAAAAATTATCTGATGTGTATGGAGAAGATGTATTGACCGAACGCCAGTGCCAAAACTGGTTTGCAAAATTTCGATCCGGCAATTTTGATGTTGCAGATGCACCACGTTCTGAAAGGCCAGTTGAAGCTGATGAAGACACAATAAAGGCATTGATGCAAACCGGCCAATAACAACTCGTGAGATCGCTGAGAGATTAAATTTATCGAATTCGACCGTTTATGATCATTTGAAACGCGTCTGATTGAAAATCGTCTTTCATTTTCATAAGAAAAAACAAAATTACTTTCCGAACAACCTAATAGTATACTCGCAAACAGAAACAAAATTTTTGAAATTGATGCTATATCGTATATCATTAAGAGGCATCGTACACTTCTGCAATTGCAATGAGGTTGATGTTTTAGTACTAAACTGTAAGCAATTGAAAGCCGTACATTTTATATTGCCTACAAAGTTAATGAAAATACCGCCTTTCTTTTTGTTGAGTCTAAACTAGCAATGATATGTTAATGAGAAGGAAATGAGTAAGGATTTTGAAAGGAATAATGTGAAACCAATCCCGGAAAAATAATGTTTTATATATAGTTATAAAAATTATTTAAAAATATAATTTTAAAATAATTTAAAAAGATAATTTTAATAAATGTATATATAATTATATATTTCTATATATATTTCTATATA
>NW_017305767.1:755936-766435 GCF_001594115.1 Trachymyrmex septentrionalis | reverse complement strand
ATATATATATATATATATATATATATATATACATACATATATGTTGTTTTGTCACAGCCATTTTCAAGATTTCGACGTGTTGTCAGCAAACGATTTGAAATTCAACCATAATAATCTTAATCACTACTCTAAACCGTAAGCATTCTGTGTAAGTTATTATTATACGAGTTATTATTATACGATCGTATATCATTAAAATTTCAATTCATAAATCTAACATTATTTGAATCTACGGGTCATTTTAATTTCATAAATTTCTCTTTAAGATTTGATTTACTTTTGACATATTTTTATATTTCTTCCCTTTTACTTTTCGTGGCTATAATTTTATTATATCTTTATTGAATCTGTTTTCATTATCAAATAGATTATGACTATTGCCGATTACTTATTAAATTTTCTAATTTCTACTTTACAGATTTCAAAATATGACGAATATGTACGATTTATTCTAAATCTTTTTTTTTCTTATTTAATAATTATTTATACAAGATGCTGCTTCCAACCTTGATTTCTTATTTACATGTTCCTATTTGTACTTACTGTTCGTTTGAATTACTATTAACTATTTTAACTATTTTAACGTCTTATATTTTTAATGTAACATTATATTTAATATTTTATTTACGGAAATTAGAAGAAATTAAATAAGAAAATGTTTATATGTAGAACAAACATTTAAAATTACATATTGAGTATCACTAACGATAAAATATATCAATTTAGCAGTAAAATGCGTTAAAAGATAATGGCTGATTTCGATTTGTATAAAAAAGTTTTATACAATCTTTATAGTTAAAATATAAATTGTTAAAGTGTATTCGATATCCTTTAAAGCCAGTATACTTTGATAATTTTTCAGCTTTGACGTAATAGACATTTTTAAATTTTCGTATTGATTGTGTTTCTCACATATTAGGTTTAAATTAAGATTTTCAATATTGTTTATATTACGTCTCTTGAAAGAAAGACGTTGTTTCCTTATTGTACCGATTATTACGAAGAATTATTACTAACGTCTCGATGGTGTAAGGACGCTCGTATGGAATACAAGAGATCCGGGTTCAAATCCCAATCGAGGTAATATTTTTCACAATAAATTTATTAACAGTTTTTGATATATTAATATTTTTATAATATGATGCTTGATTGTAGCATCAAATTATTAAATATTGCTTGTCAATTAAGTTTACGATTACTAGAGTAGTTTTAATCTAATTACATCTAAAAGAGCAATGTAGTTTATAAGATTTCATGTAATAATTGTGATGAGTCTTACATTGGACAGACGGCCAAACAATTGAAAACCAGAATTACAGAACATCGTAATCATATTATACATAACACTTTTGTCATACTGCAGCTCCGTTTTGACATAACGGAGCACAGGCTGTAGTATAACCATGATTTCCAATGGCATAATGTTAAAATTTTATATGAAGAACCTTGCTATTGAAAACGTTTAATTTCTGAGATGCTCAATATTAAAAAGCAGAAAAACAATTTAAATTTACAAACTGACACTGAAAGTCTTCATAAGGCACATATACCTATTGTAAATAAAGTTTGACTTTTCGATTCTGACAGTCCATCTCTTCTCTCAGTCCGTGTTGATCCGTTTCAGCGAGCGTACATTATAATCGATATACAATGTCCTTCTTACACATCTGGATTCTACTAAACTTTGTACATTCATGGGTTTTCAAACTTATATGGACATACTTGTTTGAATAATTTATATGATTTTTGATGAGTTTTAATTACTTGTTAGAATTTCGGTATGTTAATTTGATTGTGTTTATTTTTTCGTAAGAAATCTTTTTTTATCTTTTTTATCAACTGGAATTTTTTCCAAGAGATATGAAACACATTTGACTCTTCAATCGTATGTGAATAATGTTCTACATCAAGACTCATCCGAGCTGTTATTTTAAGGAATATGCGATCATTTTCGATAATTAATTTTATACAACAATTTTTGTTATAGTTAATGTCTGAAGAGGGCTTAATCCGGAAATTGAAACTTGTAATATTTGAATTTAAACTGAGTTTTTTATTATACTTTGTTTTTCAATTTTACTTTTCTTTATTTCTAATTTATTGTTTTTAATTATGTGACAATTTAAAAAATGTGTTAGACTCATACTTTGCCCTTTTTTGCCATTTATTGTTATTTATTTTGTTTAGGAAGAGTCCTTCTATTTGTTAAATAAAAAGTTTTAAATGCGTCTATAAATTCGAAAAAACAATTCGGCGCGCAGTTTAAAAAAAATACAATATGGTATATATGCAAGTACATATATAGTGTATATTAGTAATTCAAAATTGAATTATTTTAAACAATGAAGATCCAACTTCGACTGTAATAGGCATTTTAAATTTTTCGTATTGATAATTTTACATCTAAATTGTGAATACATCGTCCGTTTTACACATTGTTTTAACAATGTATTTACCTGTCATTTTTAAATGTTTTAATGCGAAAAATAATTATATTATGTTAATCGCGATCTTCCGTAATAAAATTTCTTTAATAAAGAATTTATGTTATTAAGAAATTATATTTTTTTGCGGTTTTAGATGGATAAGCTTGAAAATATACACGCTCAAAAAAATTTAGACTATGAGAATCACGAAATGAATTTAGCTAACGTTAAAATAAAGTTATCCGTGCAATACAGAAGAATTTGAATTTGAAGAGAATTGAATTTGAAGAAAAGGAGAACACATTCATCAATCTCGTGTTTCGACATTAGAAGAGATAGTCAAAGATAATGGATAATGGCACAAAAAGATATTTACGCCACTATTGCAGTAAGATTTATGTAGTTCATGATTAATATTTTTAGTGTTTGGGTAACTTTGTGTCATTTCAACAGTTATCTGTTTTATGTTGCCATTTTCATATTTATTGCATAACAATAATTTTCCTTAATTTTAAAGGTGAACAATTTGCCACATCGACAGCTTTTACACGACATAATAAAGAGGGACATACTAGAGATACACCATACAAATGCAAAATATGTGATAAAACATTTAAGCATAAATTTCATATGCGTCGTCATGAAATAATTCATACAGGGGAAAAACCTTATCAATGCAAAATTTTTGTGAAAAATCATTTACGTAAGTATTTAAGTAAACAACAAAAATTAGATAAATTATTTGATAAATCAGCATCTATGTTTAAATTAATTGATAAAAAACGATAAATATTGCTACGGTTATTTTGTAGTCAAAACTACATCTAGAAAACCATATAGAGGCGAGGCATAACATTGATAAAAATTACAAGTGTAATATGTGTGAGAAAGTTTTCAAAACTAAAAAGTATTTGAATTATCATATAGAAACAAGACACACTCATGAAGGATCGTATAAATGTTCATTTACATTTACTCATCATATGGACTTAAGCAACACATGAAAGTACATTGTAGTATACTGGCGAAAAACCATGCCTTTCGCGAGGTACGTGCTACAAAATAATTGTTAGTAAATTTTCTAATTATTTTTTATTTAATTGTTTTTATTTTTAACCTCCTTTAATCATAAATGTATTCTATTTTAGAAATGCGGCAAAAGTTTTATTAAGAAAAGTCATCTAAACAATCACAGATCTGTACATAGCGATAAAGAGCTATATGATTATGAGGTGTGTGGCAAGACCTACAAGCATAAAAAGTCACTTATTCAATATATTCAAACTGAGGTCATTTATCATATAACGTTTTAATTTATTTGCAGATTCACATTTGTCTTTATATTTTTGTTATATATTGATAATTATATTATAATAGATTAGTGTAATATTCTACACACATGTGATACATAAAAAATTATTTATTTTTAGGGTCACTAAAGTCATCATCTCTGTGACAAAAGATGAACAAAACTGCAACTGACAACGAAAGACATAAAGAACAATTATAACTACTAATAATAATGACGAATAATGACTAATAATAGTGACGAACTGATGAATGAAGTAAAGAATAAATATGTCCTTTTGTATGAGATTTTATATATGACGGGAATCTTCCAGATGATATAACTTTTTTCGGAAGTACAATTCAACACTGTCAAACATAGGAGGACCGTCATATAAAGTTGACAATGTGTTCTATAGACAAAATCGTCTAGTAAATTCTCACAACTTAATACTTATAATAATTTACATCCTACTTGAATTTAAAGTAGTACACTCACGAACAGAATTTCTTGAAATTGATGCTATATCGTATATTACTAGAAGGCGTTGTACAATTGCAATAAAATTGAGGTTTCAGTATTGAAGTGTAAGCAATTGAAAGCTACACTTTTTTACGTGTCGCCTACAAAGTTAATGAAAATGTCGCTTTTCTTTTTGTTAAGCCTAAACTAGCAATGACATATTAACGAGAAACGAGTAAATGAATAAGGAACTTCGAAGAATTAATGAAATCATTCTCGGGGAAAAAATATTTTATTTATAATATTTTATTTATAATTATATAAAATTATATAAAAATACATATAATTTTATATAGTTCTAATAAATGGATACATTTTTTATATATATTTAAATATAAATATATGTTTATATATAATTGTATATAAAATTTTTTTTTTCGGCGTTATATAACTTTTTATTAATTAATTTGAAAAAGAGTGGTAGGAATTTAATTTCCAATGCGTTATATAAATCGACGAGAACATAACATTTAGCTACGTTAGGCTGCGTCTATCAATGTTCGTTTTTTCCATGTGCTTGCAACCAAGGGCAATCAAACATTTTCTCTCACTAGCAATAGTGAAAAATGGCAGTATCAAAATGCTCTGGCGAACTTAACTTCTGATAATTTTATTGCTAATGTACTACATAATAGGTACGTTCCTTATTACTTTCTACAGCATTATAAGTATTATTATATTTGTTTAATATGCGATGGACAACGATAAAATATTGTTTACGATGTGTGAAAAATGAAACTTTGACCAATCGTAATAAAGAATTAATTATAATGTTAATTTACTCGACTGTATCTTCAGAATACAATCTAATTTTAATATTGGATGTATGTGCTGACTATTTCTCTTATATGTATTACTAATATCTACTATTGTAAGTTCGGAAAACAAACCATTTATTATATTAATGTTATAGAGCATTAGATATTGTTTTCATTTCAATTATTGAATTATTGCTATAATATTTTTATGATAAAGTCCTACATAGAAACCTTTTGATAGCGTTTACTGAGATTTAATAACTCGTCACATTGTAACAGCGTTTGTTGAACAAAAGATAAATGATTGTGTCACGGTATTACCAAAAGAGATTGCTAAATGTTGAAAAAGTCTGACAGTGAACTATCTATATACGAAGGTTCATCAGCGTTTACTGAGTATCCTTAACAAGTGTTGCTTTAGCATTAGAGAACTTTCATGGAACAATACATACTGTATTTTATATTCTGAAAATGTTTAAAACCCAATGATGTTTTCAAGCGTTCTTATATAGTTTGCAAACGTAGAAACTCTTAAAAATCATTTGTCATTGTACGTTTTATAATGTTCCGTATTTTTGCCAGGATATAGACATTCTATTCCAAAAGGGTAAAACTCCATTTATCAACAAAAACTGATTGCTTACAGTATCGTTTGCCTACATCACATTTGCTACAATTCGTTAGCGCATAAAAATTCTTGCCTATTCCTCGACTGTCTACATGCACCATTTTCTGCTTTAAAATCGTAAATTCTTTGTTATAAAAACAAAAACTATTTTCTTATGTATTATAATTTATGTGGTAATCTGTAAGCAATAATACGTACAAATGTACAAACGATTTTTGCTTTTTAATTTTTTTTTATATACTAAAGCGGAGCCGTAACGAGACACTAAATACATGCGTTTCAACTCAAAATTTGGAAGGGCGCAAAATTTTGATAGACAGCGCTATTTTTGCAAATATACAATTATACTTTGATATTTAAATCGAATTAGTTAAAAGTAGTTTTCCAAAAATCTTTTTAAATGTAGCAGAAAAAGTTTATTAATTGGGCTAATGTCTGTGACAACTGTAGTGGCATCTTATTTAAAATTAAAAATAAGAAAAATTCTGATATATTGACAATACAATAACGATGACGCATTTGATGATACTATGCGATTTAGCTATAATATCAATTGAAAAGAAATTGATCTAGTTCTTTTCGATTAAAAATGGTTCATTGTAATTGAGTACTCTCATTTTCATATATTTTCTTAGAATAAAGAATTCATATCATTTAGGTTGAATTAAAAAGTAATACATATGTATATCAGTATATCACTATTTTTTAATATAAATGTACTAGGTTATTGTTACTGTGATATTTCACAGAATAAGTATAAAGATGTTATGTGCATTTGTATTTTATTATTATCTAATTTAAAAATATTATTATTGGTTTTATTAACTAAAAAAATAAAAAATGGTTATTATTTTTTTAAGAAGAAAAAGGACAAATTTTATTGTTTAAAGGTAACCATTAAACTATTAGTGTTTCAATGAAGTGTATTTTTTGTTTATAATTAATGCAAATTAACTATTTCAGTTTCTTTTTAAAATTATTATTACTATGATGGTTCGGAAAGTCAGTTTGGAATAGATTTAAAATATACAGTTATTTTTTTTAAGAAGCAAACATACAAACGTACATTTGCGCTTTTTGTACCTTTTTCTAAAAAAAAAATTTTTTCGGGTTTTATGTACATATTTTGTATTGATAATCGTATAACATCATTAGTCTTTTTATTACAAAATTATTTTACTAAAAGTAAATTTTTTAAGTTTATGCTTTTACTCTTTTAATTCTTTGTAATCAAATTTTACTGACAGTTGGAATACAAAAATATACATTATTTGAGTGGAAATGGAAACACCTTTAAATAAAAATAAAAAAATTTGTATTATTTAAATTTTATTTTTTAAAAATAGAAGCTTGTAATTTGGAATCTAATTTCTTGCACATTTTATTTTTTAGAGAAGTAATACAACAATAATTTTTAAAAAAAGATGTATATTATGCTTGTAATTGACGCAATTTTTTATACTTTTTGATAAAATTATATATTCGAATTAGTTAAAATAATACAATTTTTTGATACTCTTATTTTTTAAATAAAAATATAACAGAAACTTGATTGAAATTCATATCTTCCAAATTTTTGCTTGGATGTGTAATAATTTTTTAATAATAAATATACTAAACATTGCATTTTTAGTTTAAGGATCATAATATATTCGGTTTTTTGATTGGTAGCCACTGTCAACCAATCAGCAAGTGAAACCCATTTGCGGTGCTGATTAGAGTAGTGTATAAGGGCTGCAATATGCAGTGTGTACTGCCAATGAGTAACGCTGTAAAATATTTTATTACTTTCAAGAAAGAAGATAATGAAAAAGTGAAAAATTGTTACATTTCGTTTGAGTGACGAGGGTTACTTTTATGAGATAATGTTGACAATCCTGTGTATACATAAAAAAATGTATATATATATATACACATATCTGTTCGTTTTGTCACAGTTATTTCCAAGATTTTGACGTGGTTAGTTGTCAGCAAACAATTTACAATTTAACCGAAATAATCTTTATCACTACATCAAAGCCGTAAGTATTGTATGTAAGTTATTATATCATCAAAATTTCAGTTTTTAAATCTAACTCAGTTTTTAAATCATTTTTCAATCTAATCGTCATTCTTAATTTTATAAATTTTTCTTTTAAAACTTAGTCTACCTTTGACATATTGATTAATTTTTTTTTTAATTTTCGTGACTGCAATAATTTTATTATAACTTAATTGCTTGTAATCCTTGTCCATTATCAAACAGATTATAATTATATAACTATATAACAGATTATAACTATTGCCGATTGCATATTAAATATTTTAATTTTTACTTAACACATTTCAAAATATGATTTAATATCATTGTAGGGTTTATTCTAAATCTTCTTTCATACTTAACATCTATTTATACAAGATGTTGCTTTCAACCTTGACAGCGGTTTTTTATTTATATGTTCCTATTCCTACTCAATGTTCGTTTGAATTACGTTTAACTATTTTAACATCTCATGTTTTTAATCTAACATTATACTTAGTATTTTATTTATGTAAATTAAAAAAAAATAAAGAAATGTTTATATGTAGAATATACATTAAAAATTTCATGTCAAGTATCACTAAAAAATCAATAAAATATCAGTTTAGTAGTAAAATGCGTTAAAAGATGACTTAAACAAAGATTATTGCAGTCTTTATTGTTAAAGTGTATTCAATATCCACTAACCAATACACTTTGATAATTCTATATCTAAATTGTGAATACCTCGGCTGTTTTATACATTGTTATAACAATGTATTCACCTGTCATTTCAAGTGTTTTAAGTTGTTTAACGAAAAAAGTATTTATATGTTAACCGCAATCTTCCGTTATAAAATTGATAGATAAAAGTTTTTGTTTTTAAGAAATTATATTTTTTTTACGGTTTTTTAGATAAAAAATAAATAACCTTAAAAATATACAAAAAAATTGAGATTGTAAAAATTACAAAAAGAATTTAGGAAATGTTACAATTAATTTAACCGAGAATACGCCCGCAGAGAATTGAATTTGAAAAAAAAAGAGAAATATTCAATCTCAAGTTTCGCAATATTTGAATTGATAGTCGAAGATAATGGATAATGGCACAAAAAAATATGTATGCTATCGCTGCGGTAAGATTTATGTAGCTCAAGATTGATATTTTTAGTGTTTTGATAACTTTGTTAAGTTATCCGTTTTATATTACCATTTTTGTATGTATTTATAATAATAATTTTCCTTAATATTAAAGGTGATAAATTTGACACCTCGATTGCTTGTACGCAACATAATAAAGAGGTACATACTGAAAATAAACCATACAAATGCAAAACATGTGATAAAACATTTAAGCGTAAATTTCATATGCGTCGTCATGAAATGAGTCATACAGAGATAAAACCTTATCATTGCGAATTTTGTGACAGATCATTTGCGTGAGTATTTGAGTTAACAACAAAAATCAGATAAATGATTTGATAATTTAATGTCTATACTTAAATTAATTGATAAAAAACCATAAATATTACTACGGTTATTTTGTAGCCAAAAAGAAAATCTAAAATCACATATAGAGGCAAAGCATAGCCATGACAAAAATTACAAGTGTAACGTGTGTAAGGAAATTTTCGAAACTTATGAGAGGTTGGAAAATCATACAAAAAAAAGACATAAAGGAGTATATGAATGTAATCAATGTTTATCTACATTTATTCATTATATGGACTTAAAACAGCACATGAAAGTACATACTGGCGAAAAACGATATATTTGCAAGGTACGTGCTACAAAATTATTATTAGTAATTTTTCTAATTATTTTTTATTTGATTGTTTTTATTTTTACTTTCCTTTAATCATAAATGTATTCTATTTTAGGAAATATGCGGCAAAACATTTATTCATGAATCTCGTCTAAAAAAACACCAACTTATACATAGCGATATAAAGCAGTATACTTGTGAGACGTGTGGCAAGACCTACAACTTTAAAACCTCTCTTATTCGACACATTCAAACTGAGGTCATTTATGATATGACATTTTAATTCATTTGTACACTTACATTTGTCTTTATATTTTTGTTATATCCTGATAATTATATTATAATAGATTAAAAGTGTAATATTCCACATCACACGTGATAAATAAGAAATTATTTATTTTTTAGGGTCACTACCTGGTCACCTCTTGTACGACAAGCAAAGAATAAATAGCAACTATCAACGAAGGAGATAATGAACAATTATAACTACTAATAATAACGAATAATAACTAGTAATAGTGACGAACTGATGAATGAAGTGTAGAATAAAAATGTAACTTTTGTATGAGATTTCATATGTATTGTACGGGAATCTTTTAGAAGATACAATTTTTCTCGAAGATACAATTGAACACTATCAAAACACAAAAGCATTATCGTGAAAAGTTGAAAATGTGTTCTAAAAACAAAATCGTACAGTAATTTTGCATAGCTTAATACTTATAATAATTTTACATTTAATTTGAGTTTAAATTAGTATACTCGCAAACAGAAACAAAATTTTTGAAATTGATGCTATATCGTATATCACTAAGAGGCGTCGTTACACTTCTGCAATTGCAATGAGGTTGATATTTCAGTACTAAACTGTAAACAATTGAAAGCCGTACTTTTTATATCGCCTACAAAGTTAATGAAAATGTCGTCTTTCTTTTTGTTGGGCCTAAACTAGCAATGACATGTTAATAGAAAACGGGGATATGAGTAAGGAACTTGAAAGGAATAATGTGAAATCAATCCCGGAAAAAATTGTTTTATATATAGTTATATAAAATTATTAAACAATAGAATTTTATATAATTCTAATAAATGTATATATAATTATATATTTAC
>NW_017305767.1:693294-752611 GCF_001594115.1 Trachymyrmex septentrionalis | reverse complement strand
AAACTTATGAGAGGTTGGAAAATCATACAAAAAAAAGACATAAAGGAGTATATGAATGTAATCAATGTTTATCTACATTTATTCATTATATGGACTTAAAACAGCACATGAAAGTACATACTGGCGAAAAACGATATATTTGCAAGGTACGTGCTACAAAATTATTATTAGTAATTTTTCTAATTATTTTTTATTTGATTGTTTTTATTTTTACTTTCCTTTAATCATAAATGTATTCTATTTTAGGAAATATGCGGCAAAACATTTATTCATGAATCTCGTCTAAAAAAACACCAACTTATACATAGCGATATAAAGCAGTATACTTGTGAGACGTGTGGCAAGACCTACAACTTTAAAACCTCTCTTATTCGACACATTCAAACTGAGGTCATTTATGATATGACATTTTAATTCATTTGTACACTTACATTTGTCTTTATATTTTTGTTATATCCTGATAATTATATTATAATAGATTAAAAGTGTAATATTCCACATCACACGTGATAAATAAGAAATTATTTATTTTTTAGGGTCACTACCTGGTCACCTCTTGTACGACAAGCAAAGAATAAATAGCAACTATCAACGAAGGAGATAATGAACAATTATAACTACTAATAATAACGAATAATAACTAGTAATAGTGACGAACTGATGAATGAAGTGTAGAATAAAAATGTAACTTTTGTATGAGATTTCATATGTATTGTACGGGAATCTTTTAGAAGATACAATTTTTTTCGGAGATACAATTGAGCACTGTCAGAGCACAAAAGCATCATCGTAAAAGGTTGATAATGTGTTCTAAAGACAAAATCGTACAATAATTTTGCATAGCTTAATACTTATAATAATTTTACGTTTAATTTGAGTTTAAAGTAGTATACTCGCAAACAGAAACAAAATTTTTGAAATTGATGCTATATCGTATATCACTAAGAGGCATCGTTACACTTCTGCAATTGCTATGAGATTGATGTTTGAGTACTAAACTGTAAGCAATTGCTGTATTTTTTATATTGCCTACAAAGTTAATGAAAATACCGCCTTTCTTTTTTTGAGCCTAAACTAGCAATGACATGTTAATGAGAAGGAAATGAGTAAGGATCTTGAAAGGAATAATGTGAAACCAATCCCGCAAAAAAAATGTTTTATATATAGTTTAAAAAAATTATTTAAAAATACAATTTTAAAATTATTTAAAAATATAATTTTAAATAATTTTAATAAATGTATATATAATTATATAATTATATATATTTTTATATAACTATAATTATATATTTATATATATTTCTATATAAATATTATATATTTATATATAATTGTACACAAAATTTTTTTTCGGCGACATATAACTTTATATTATTTAATTTGGAAAAGAGTCGTGGCAAAAATTCAATTTTCATTGCGTCATATAAATCGACGAGAACATAACATTTAGCTGCGTCTATCAACATTCACTTTTTCCATATGTTTGCGATTATGACCAGGCACAATCAAAAATTTTCTTTCACTAGCAATAGTGAAAAGTGACAGTATCAAAATGCTTGAGCGAACTTAACTTCTAATAATTTTATTGCTAATGTACTATATAATATAATAGGTACGTTTTTTATAACTTTCTACAGCATAATAAGTATTATTATATTTATTTAATATGCGATGGATAAGGATAAAATATTGTTTACGGCGTGTGGGCGTAAAAATGAAACTTTGATCGTAATAAAAAATTAATTTTAATGTTAATTTAGTTGACTGTATCTTCAGAATACATAGAACATCTAATTTTAACATTGGAAGTATGTGCTGATTATTACTCTTGTATATACTACTGGTATGTACTATTATAAGTTGAGAAAAATACATTAATTATATTAAAGCAATTAATATTATAGAGCATTAGATATTTTTTTTATTTCGTTATTGAATCATCACTATAACATTTTTGTGATAAAATTCTAGAAACTTTTTGATATAAATACATACGATACTCCGTCGAAAATGAGAAGATTTATAAATGCTTGTTTAATATTTACTTGAGCGCTTGCAAGAATTCGTTGAGAATTTAGAAACGGTCAGTAGAGCATCCATTAAGCAGATATTACTTAACGTCAAGAACTTATTTAACAAAGACTTGTCTCAAGACACTACAACGCAACTCTGCGCTTGCCGAAGGTTCTAACTTCGCAGTGAGAAAGGTTCCAAAGAAAGAGATTATCAGCCAAATAGAGTCAATCATCCACCGACTCCCATTAGAACAAGCAGATAATATCCGCAGATGGATAACTAATATCCTTTCCAAAGTCAAACCTCCTCCACCTAACATCACTAGACAAGAGGGATTGGCCCTCAAGACCTTAACAGGGACACAGACATCATCGCGCTTCCAGCCGACAAAGGCAACATGACAGTAGTCATGAACACATCAGACTATAAGAAAAAGATGAAGAACCTTCTTTCGGACAAAGCATACAAAAAGCTTGACAAAGATCCAACTAATACAATCGCACAAAACTCTAAGATCCTAGTGGAGGAAAGCAACATTCCCAGTCAAACCAAATCAACATTATCTCTTCCACCAAGACTATACGGACTACCAAAAGTATACAAACCAAACATCCCCCTCAGACTGATTGTCAGCGCCATACACTCCCCGACATACAACTTATCCCGCTTACTAGCACAAACACTACAACTTCTCACTGAAAAATCCGAATCACACATAACCAACTCAACGGACTTTATAAAAAAGATTTAAAAAATCCGACTACATCGGTCCCACAGACCTACTTGTAAGTTTTGACGTAGAATCCCTTTTCACACAAGTTCCAATAAAAAGACACGTTAAACATAATAAAGGCTTCACATAAAGTTGTCTCCGATCTCATCCCATTAATAGAGCACTGCTTAACAACCACTTACTTCTATAACAATCAATTTTATGAACAAACTTCAGGAGCGACAATGGGCTCTCCTATTTCTTGTGTAATCGTCAACATCTTCATGCACTTTGAGAAAGAGGCCCTCAGAAAAACACCTAAGAAACCAGAAGTTTGGTTCCGTTATGTAGACGACACATTCGTGATGTGGAGACACGGCAGAGCCGAACTCCGTAAATTCCTTATTTTTTCCTCAACAATCAACATCCAAATATCCACTTCGCTATAGATATAGAAGAAAACGGAAAATTCCCCTTTCTAGATGTTCTTATCTCTAAGAAAGCTGACGGTACCTTAGGCCATCAAGTGTACAGAAAACCAACACATACAGATAGATACCTACTGCCGAATCGCACCACCACAGAAACAGTCTGCAATCAACTCACTTGTACATAGAGCTTTCACCATCTCTGACAAAGAACATCTACAGACAGAACTCAATCACTTAAAACTAGCCTTACAGAGAAACGGACACGACAAAAAAGACATAATTAAAACAATCAATAAACATACAAACAAGACAACAGTCTCTGACACACAACCAGACGAAAGGATTCTATCTTCCTTTCTCCTATATATCAATGAAACAACAGATCAGATTGGCAGAATATTAAACAAACACAATATCCGAACTATCTTTAAATCACCCAAAAAGATAGGATAAATCTTAAGAAGTCCTAAAGATCAAAGCCTCCATTCAGCTCCGCAGGAGTATACAAAATATCTTGTTTCTGCTGGCAAGTATATATTGGAGAAACCGGGAGAATGGTCAATCTACAGATAAAAGAACGCCAGTGATGTCAGGCTAAAACACGTCACGCAGTCAGCATTATCAGAACACAACATCGAAACAGGACATCAAATACTGTTTGATAAAACGACAATAGCCAACATTACTTCATATTTTCCAAGAAAGTATAGAGAAGCCATAGAGATACAAAAACATTCTAACAATCTAAATAGAGGTAATGGCTACAACATAAATAAAATATGGAAAACCATTCTCCCGGTTATTGAAGACTGACCAATTTCCCCCTCCCCATAATTCTCTTCTTTCCCCCTACCACTCCAACAAGTAGCGTATAAAAAAAAAGGGTACAGCCCGGAGGAACAGCTCAGTATCAGGCTGCTCTTCGCCCTGATGAAGTGGACTGCAAGGTTCACGAAATGTTGACATTTCAAGAATGGATCTAGACACGGAGGAAACCCGCATAAACTTTTATATAAAAAGCACCCATGGAAGCTTCAAGAATATTATATAAAACAATTTTTTAAATACAATGAATATTATACAAAATTTTATAAATATTTCTACTAGTCTAAAATAATGTATTTCTTGATATTATTTCTTAATATTAATATATTTAATATAATTGCATTTACTTTTATTAATTATACGCAAAATTTAGGTAAAAACAGTAAATTAACTAACAGAGAAGCATTGAACTTTTCGGCCAATGTCCATATAAAAGTGAATGCTACTTTCAGGTTCTTCGAGACTTGATGCAATTGTCAATTACATGCTACACTTCATATCGTTTAGTGTTCATATCATTAGTTAGAAAGAAAAAATTCAAATGACGTGGTAAGTTTCAAATTTTTATACACGCTTTAATTGCATAATCTAATTATGATTTTTAAAGTTCTCTATACGATCTTTCAATGTGGAAAAAAGATTTTTAAAAATGTATATGCAAAACTTATTTCAGAAAAATTACAAAAATGCATCAGTAAAATTAATATTTAATTTTCATTTTATGAAATTTATCTATCATAAAAAACGATCTTTTAATATTTATCAGATTCATCACTATTCATTAATCATAAATAAAGAATTCTCTATACGTAACGTATAATCTCAATAATCTCTATATATTTTTATATAACGGTTTGCTTGAATTGGAAATTGTATAAATTTACAAAAAATAATTGACACAAAGATCCGCCTTGATTGAATATGACATTTTCTATTCATTTATTTGTATTTAAAAAATATCTTTTAAAGTAATTAATCCATATAAACGAAGAATTTTTTATTTGATATAAACATATTATAATATAATGTGAGAGAGATGCATAATGATATGTATATTTACTTTTTCATTGATGACAATTATTTGATTAGTCAACATCTTTTTATTACATTTTATTGAACATTAATCCATTACGATCGTCACATTAAATATCAATATAATATTTAAAAGCCAAATGAAATATGAATAAATATGAAAGAATTAGAGCTAAAAGCGAGAAATGAGAATAAAGAAAAATTTTTCACTTTTATGTATTTAATTTGTCTATTTAAATTAAGAGATTTAAATTAAAATAAATATATAAAAAGTAAAGGAAGCAATTTAAATTGTCTGACAAATTAAATTAATGAAATTAACTAAAAACAAAACATAAAACATTATATTATATTCAATACATTTAACTTGAGAATCGAAAGAGGAAATTTTATAACACATTTTACAATACTTTGGTTTTTACAATAAAATCGCTTTCTAGGATCTATACCATTATCTAACTATTGGTCTGCGACTCAGGTAGCGAACATCGTACGTAAGTATATCGGCTTATATCTTATCGTTCGCGAGTTAAGCTGCGTCCAGCTTGCAGTAAAAGAGCAAGATCGAAATCGAGAGCGTACATTATACGGTTAGCAGATTCGATCATCGTTCGCGATTACGGCGAGACTCTCCCTGTATGTCGATTTTGCTTCTATCGCGACAGTTTGATAAAATCGGTCGGTGCCGCCATAACGTTCACATATACACACACGCATACATATATGGTTATCCACGCACATTCGGGAAACAAAGTAACGATCAAAATGCCACTGCTATGAGAGCGCTAATGGCAAACGTTTTCCGTCGAAATGGACGAGTTTCGAAATAGCATGTCGAAAATCGCTATCGAAGCTCGTACAATTGCCTCCCGCGATGTGACGAGAAATGGTTTAAATCTGCTAAAAGGATTGACGCGACGAGTTTAGTAGAGAAACTAAAATTGCGTGTGCTGCAATAACACAACTTACTTATTTTATACATATATTGGAGACCAATTTGGAAGCTGTAAACAATGGAATGTAAAATAACTACAATGTGTAACTGAACAATAAATTGTGGAATATAGTGCGGCGAATGTTATTAAGTAATTCATTTGTTTACTGATACAATTTTGGATCAATAGATATACAGTTATTGATTATCAATATATCGCTTCAAGCAATTGTACACATCTCAAAAAAAAAAAAAAGGAAAATTAAATCTGTGATGTTTAATACAATAAATATAATTAATAATTTACATATAATAATTTTTTAATTGTTTTTTATTTTGTATTACGTTCTGTAAAATAAATTTCAAAGAAAAACGACTGGAAATTGAGGCACGATTATTTTCATGATCGTTCGTTTTTCTCTTAAATTTTCCCAAATTTGGTGCACCGGCGGTTGCGTGGACGAGCGAAGGTTTATAGCGATAAACTGTCGCAAAATAGCGGCGTAAAAATAAAAGTAACGATCAGGCTCCGGGCTACATTGCAATCGGCGTTCAGACGTTTCCCACCGAAATGCTTGCTCTCGCAAGCAAAAAGAGCGCCTGGCTTCAGCTTTTAACTGGAAAGCCGGGTTTGCGTGGAACGTGCGGAACCCGCTGGGCCCTGAATACATCGAATAATCTTCGATGTCGCTAACGAGAGTGCACCCCTCGCCGGTGGTTTACGGGAGGTTCCAGTCCGAAGTTGTACCAACTCACGCCAACTTGCTATAATAGACGCCTAACGAGATAGCCGAAGCTGAACGCGAGCTATCGCTGTTTCGAGGAACACGTAGCTATCGTTAAATACGATGTAACAAATGTTAGGAAAAAAAAGAGAGAGAAAGGATTCTTGTATCGTCAGGTCGCACGCTACTTTCTCGTTAATTCAAGAGAGAAACTTCGCAAAAGAAATAAATTGGAAAAGGGAACGAAGAAAAAGCGAATCATCCTACGATTATAATAGAAGACAAATTTTATAATAATAATAATAATAATTTATAATACTGTGACGTAAAATTCAATCAATAAATCTTAAAAAGGGTTAGCATTAATCTAGATTAAGAATTAATTTAATGTAATTTAAATATGAGAGAAGATTTTTTTTACTATTTCTCTCACTCCCTTTCCCTACTTTCCTCTCTCTCTCTCTCTCTCTCTCTCTCTCTCTCTCTCTCTCTCTCCCTCCCTCTCTTTCTGTCTATTTTTTTTCTAAATAAAACTTTTAATATTGCTTACATATTCATTTACAAGCCGTGGAAACGTCTATAACACGCGTGATAAGATTACGATCATGATAACTGAATCCCAATGGTGCAGGTATAATTAACATGCATTAGGAACTTGACCATTGCTATCGCTAAGCAAAATCTGATCAAATTATTGGAACGCGCAGTACAATAGATACGCTGTTAATAATGTTTCTTAATCATGCAAGATATATGGTGATACTAATCATTAATATATATTCCTAAGTTTAGATTATATATAATTTAAATAATAATAACGATGTTTATATCATGAACGATACTTCATTAAATATGTATTTAAACATTGGCTACAATTTTACATTAATATCAATGCATAATAATATTAATAATATTTTAATATCATCTTATTAAAAAATGTGTTTAATTAATAAAAATTTAAATAATTAAATTAAATTAAGTTACATTACATTTATTTTGAATCGTGTTTGTTAACTTTTCTTGATCCAACTTCTTGTTTTTATATACTTCAAATCTTTAGAAATATACAATTAATATATAATTAATATACAATTAAATATGTAAAATATAAAAAATACGTTTTAATAATAATTACATTATGATAAATTGGAAGTTTATTATAATATGCGGAATTTAATTATATTATTTACGTTTACATAGTTTTAAATTAAGTTAAACATTAATTCCAATGTCTACCTAATTGTTAATACTAAAATTATCTGAAATGAATATCTGGCAAACTGATGTTACGTAAAAATTATAGAAAAATAATGTAGATTTTGCAATATTTTATTATGTCTACGATTATAATTAGACATCGGATTTTTATGCAGATATTTTTGCAAACACCTACAACATATGCAAATATACATAATATGCACAAATAAATATGCATTTATAGAATGTTTTTTAATATAACGGATTTCCATTTTGATGTTACTTTCCAATCTGCTTCATAAAAAAATATGAAATTGTATAAGAATCCGATGTCTAATTATAACAATCTACAAATTTACAATATATCCAGCAACTATATTTATCTCTAACTGATCTCTATAACTATATTTATCTCTAATTATACATAGACATATGTATCTTACGAACATAGTTTACATTGTTTGATTTCTGTCTTGTAGTACATAGCGCAATATTCATTAATAATAACGAGATTTGTGTTATTTATATTATATTAAACTAATTAGATGCGATCTCGTCAAAGAAAAAATACGCTTGTTAAATGAGAAATTATAGACATAATAGATCGTATAAAACCTAATAACCCCATTTCACTACTACATTTATAATTAGTATTTCATACAAATTAATTAATTTACGAATTATAACCGATATGAAATTATCCACAATAATGCCTTCAATAATAATTTATAGCTTTTTGAATTTGTTATATTTATTTTGATGAATAGTATAATGTATGCTGGCTCACCGAGGATTATAAATATATAAGACTTATTATAAAAAACTCATATATATGCTTCTTTTTATTAATTATTAATTATTGATAAAACTTATTGATTTTGCTATAAAATTAAACTATGTATATTTAAAGACATGTATTAATATGTAACTGTCAACTGAAAATTTAGAAAATTATTTATTTAGATTTAGAACATTTGTAGTCATTTTATTTAATACAAACATATTTGTAACTTATATTTAATATATCAAATTTGATATATTTTATTTAATATATACACATTTATAACTTATATTTAATACACCGAAGACATAATCGAAAAATAAATTAAAAATAATATAAAAGTTTATTTAATTTATTTAAAAAATAATTATATACATAATTTTATACTATATAATAAAACTACATATGCATATAATAAATTAAAAATTCTAAAAATAAATATTCATTGTAATACTGTCTTTTATAGAGGAGGGGGAAGGGAAGGTATTTCTAATATTTTACATAAAATTTAAGAAAAATAACGTATTAAAAAATTATAATACGTACTACAATTTATAAAAATTTATTTAATTTACGTACATCAGCAACATCGTCATTTATTCCTTGTTTTATATTGTATATTTCATTGAATAAATCTAAATGAATCCAAGTATAGTCTCAGATTGATTTAGTCTTATTATAATAATTGAAATTTTTTCTAAAAGTTACTCATATATACAATGGATTCGGGGATTTTCGTATATAATTTATCAAAAATTTGTCAGAAATGGACCCTAATAGTAAACTACAGTAACATCAAAATTCATCACTAAGAAATGCTGTCAAGTAAAAACAATAGTAAGATTGGAAACAAAATTGTTTATGTGAATATTTCAGAAATACGATTGCGCGCCGTTACTACTCGGACTTTCAACGCAATACATCTAAAATATTAATAATCTTAAATTAGATTAAAAAGAAAGAAAGAAACTTATTGCGAAAAATATTACTTTGATCGAGAGTCGAACTGGGGTATCAAGTAAAAGGTGTCATCCTTATGCATGAAGATGTATGGCTCGCTCATTATAATATTATATATACGGAATGTTAAAATATCCCATCGAATAAAAAATTCAAAATTGGAACTTTCAATAAAACTTACTCCCGCAAGAATATTTTCATTTCCAATACAAATTAATTCCAACGTGAAGTATATTTCGTAAATCTTAAATAAACCTTTTCATATTTTAAATTGAATATCTTGAGCATGATTTTATCGCATTTGAAATCTACAAATTCGTATTCAAGTTTATAAAAATAATTATTAATTGTTTATAAAACTTTTAGTTTACATAATATATCTGAAGAAGAACTAATCGGGAATTTAATCAATAACAGTGTTATGTGCCATTAATTGGAATATGTAATCTGAATTCTCTCCCTTGCACGTTACTTGTAACGCTGTTATCGTTTTTATTTCTTTTTTTTTTAGTAACAATCGTTACTTTTTTCTATGTAATGGTAACAATACATTTTTACAGTAACGATAAAATTCAGTCGTTATTTTTGTCGTTATTTTAATCTTTTATTATCTTTAAAACTAATTATTTAATAGATCGCATTATTTTTAATTGGTTAGAAATACTTTATATTAAAAGTTTTAATATCGAAAAATATTTTGTACTTTCTAAATTTCTTGGAATAAAATATTATTCCAAAATAATGAAAAATGTACACTCTTGAATAAGAGTGGCAGATTTTCAATTTTTTTGGAGTAATATTTCACTACAAGAAATTTAAAGAGTACTTTATATTTTAGGCTACATTCCGATAATCGCTATTAATACTGAAAATATGTAATATATATGTAACGTGAACTATAAATTTTCAATATTAAAATGCACTCTTAATAACGACATTAATGTTTAAAAACAAAATGTTTAATAAAAATTTTTAATAAAATCTGCGCGTTTGTAAACAATCTAATTTCCTAAAAATAAGTATATATTAAAAAATAACAATATTAATAGAAAGTTATCGGAAATTTATTAGATATAAATTTAATATAGGTAAAGAAAAGCTATAAGCTATATAAGCTAAAAGCTAAAAGCTATCAGCTTAAAATTTTAAATTTTAATTGATCTTTACAATTAATACTTATTATTAAATAATGCAATTTTTTAATTTAATATGTTACTTTTACATTATAAAATAATAATAAATTATTATTTTTTTAAAGTACCGATAACGTATTAGTTTTATGAATTAATATTCCCAACTCTGAATATAACCTACATAAGATCTGCTGACAATCGTGAACGTGCCGGTTATAAAATTTTAGAATATGCAATAGCAATCTAAAAGCATAAAGACGTTTTTTATTATCGTCGATTACGATTCGCGGCGATGAGATATTATGACGCTAATTGCCGATTAATGTTCGTACGAATCCGTATTTCGCGTAAACTATCCTGATGATTCTCGCAAAAATATTAGGATTAAAAACAAAGCTGTTAAAACCAAAGCAAACGTACATGTAAAGCGCGATGATCCGTTCACCTAAACACATAGAGAGACATAAAACATAAACCTAAAACGAGAATCGTAATGCAAGCAGTGTAGGAAACTCTTTTACCTTGCGCAATAATCAAGCATCAGAGATTAAAAAAACAGATATTTTACTTTATACAGGATTTATTTATTTACAGCATTTTTATTACTAGATATTATCTCAATTTTTATATATTTAAACTTTTAAATTTGATAAATTAGAATATTTCGCTACGTTAAAAAAATTTAAATTTTATAATGACAATAGACATGCATCCAGAAAATTTAAGTATAGACTCTATTAATTATAAATAAGATACACTATTTTACGTACTAATGTTATTTATCGTTCGGAGATTTTTTACTTTACAAGCAATCTAAGTGAGATAATTATATAAACAATAAATAAAAGGAGTATGTAGCCACACGCAGAGTGTTCTTAGCGAATGTCTTATGTTTCTAAAATCATACATTAAAATACAAATTTATAAACGTTTCGGCCTTTATTACGCCATCTTCATATGTTGTTTAATAAACGATAATTCGTTGTCACATTAATAAAACTAATTACAAGTTACAGATCATTCGTTGTCATATAAAATTGGTAATTTATATTATCGTAATATAAAAGTAATTACTGATGATTATTTGGTATTCTATGATTATTTGTGTCTTTGTTTGTTCTTTGATAGATTTTTTTATGAAACCGTTGTGTGGAATATATACAACAATGACAATTATATTTATATATAATTGTCATTGTTTGTTAGATGAAAGTGTACCTCCAATTTCGTACTAAAGTATTGCCAGTTTCGAAATTCAAATGAAACTTCTTATTCCATAGCGCAAAATACGGAAACCGCCGTTTGTTCTACCAACGGACTCGCATTCGGCAAATGAGGAGCGGAGATTTCGGCAGCTGTGGATTCCGATAATGGACAGTGGATGTGTTCAATGGCGGCGGCTGACGCTGGCGAGATAAGCGCGGTTGCATTGGTCACAGTAACAGGTTGGGAAACGCTCATTATTCAATGGAATTATGGCAGTGAGTTTGGCATACACGTACTGACTCTATTCCAATGCTGTAAAAAGTATCATACATAAATACGTTTGAATGCAAAAGTACAGTATAAACACTTTGATTGGTAAAATATCTAATACACATTTCATTAAAAATGTAGTAACATTACCACTTAATATTTTGTTGACCAGCATATTTATATTATGTTTTTCTCATTAAATAATTTTATGTATAATATGCACTGGTAATGCAAGATCGAGTTAATTATTATTATTTTTCATTTATTCTTTTTTATCTTTCGACTATCTATTCTCCAATTCGAGCTTCATGATTTATTCATTTTTTTTCATCTTTTGATTTAGATTCTCTAATCTAATTTTAAATTTTATATTTTAAACTGTTTTTCATCTTTGAATAACGAAAGTACGTAAGTATTTTTTAAACACAGTCATAATATTTGCAATACAGAATTATTTATATGTTCAGAGAATTAATTCCCTCGAGCTAGAAAAAAAGAAATGGAATTCTAGAATATATCGTCGACGTCGTTACCAGCAGTGAGCTTAATAGCGCTTCTTTCATGAGCCAACGTATAATCGCGAAACTAATTAACTAAGTAATCTCGAGATGAAGAGATAACTAAGTTATTTGCTGGGATAGCCTGCAAACGCGCAACGCTTGACAGGCTCTAATGCAACGGTTACTTAAAAAGTGCTAATGTCTGCTTATACATATATACATATATATAGTTGGCATAGCGGGGACAATTAACGAAGTTGTGTTAATAATATATACATTTATACCGCGCATTTTACGATCCGTGAACATCCTTTATGCATTATGAATCTCATTGCAATGCATTTGGGCCTTTTTATATTTACAAGCAAGAAAAAAGCTTATTATTTCATGAAAACATGATTTTAAGGGATTAAAATAGTCATTAAAATTATCATAACCAAGATTAATATAATTATTAAGTTAAAAATTTAAATTTTCTTATAATTTTAGCAGACACTATATAACCTTCACTGTCAGAGTATTTAATTGTCAGTGAAAATTATCTCGGAAAATATAAATATTATTTTACTTTCTTTTATCACTTTCATACAAAATATAAATGTAACAAAATTTGTTTTGCGGAGATATAATGATATAATATATAAATTTTATTTATATCTGAAAGACAGATAAATCGTATATGATTTATCTTTAAAGAATGTATATTACATGTCTATCTTCTAGACGATAACAGAAAAGACAAGTGACTAAAAGAAATATCCATATTTACCCAGACAGCATACCTGTCAAAATCGAAATATATAAGATATCTCAAAAACGTCTTTAACATATCTTACGTTACGATGTCTAAAAACATTTTATTAAACCTTTAGAACTTCTTATATTCCAATTTTGGATATGATGCTATCTGGATAATTAAGTATTTAAGTAGAAAGAGATTTAAAATTGTGATATTTATTATTCCGATGTCTTTGCGATAGTTTTTTTTTTTTGCAAAGAAGCAGATAATCTGCGCGTATATAACCGACGATAAACAGTATAGAAACTGATAAAAAGCATTTTCTTTATCCGCTTTGCTTATCCACTTTGTGTTTCTGATTTGCGAGAAAGAAGCGAAATTACACGTCGTCGACACATTAGACATTTCCTTCCAATGAGATACGAGGTATAAACGCTTTTCAGAGACCTACCGGTGGCCGAACAGACGGAAATAGCTGTCAGCCCTCGAAACGATCCTGTTCTGTCTTGCCACATCCTTCCGCGTATGCTGGACAGAACAGTTCATTACTGCCGGTGGATCCGCCCCGACGGATATGGAATTTACAATGAAATAAGCCATCGATATACGACCAACAGCAGCTACTCCGAGTGCAGATTAGTCATCCTATGTAAGTACCATGAGCACGGAGCCATATTACGTGCGTAGTAATGTAACAAAGTCACCCTAATTGCCATGCTGTGTGTGTGTGTGTGTGTGTGTGTGTGTACGTACGTCGCGTATGTTGCCAAACGAACCGCGCGTAAATCACTATTACATTAATATTAATTAACGACGCGTTGCAATTGCAGTTTCGCGGGATACGCGTCATTTTGAACTTCAATAATATTATAACTATATATACCTCAATAGTTTGATTAAATAACTTAGATGTTACGGGATTAAATAAAATAGGATGTAAAGTAAAATTCCTTCTTTCCCCGCCCCCCCCTCTCTCTCTCTCTCTCTCTCTCTCTCTCTCTCAGCGCTTGAGAAGATGCTATTCTATAGAATAAATATAGTGATATTTATCTACACTTATTTGTCTCACTCTATCTTTAAAAGTTTTTAATTAAAGAAAAAAAATTAAAATAATATACCATTTAATGTACAGGTAAAAGAAGTACAAAGTAAAATTGAAGATTAAACTTAAAGGTTTTGTTTACGTTAAAAGAATTCTTTTAGTATGTATAACGATTTAGAATATATATTTTTACTTATATGTATAATATAATTAATATATTTAGTTTATTTTAATTGGTAATTATACCAAGGCCTCAGACAGATTTCAGTGACCTTGACATATATTGTGGACCTTGCTTTTCATGGAAAGTCGTTACAAAATTACAAATATTGTGTTCTATTTATATAACTTATTTTATTAATACCTTTTAATGAATAACGAGCGATAGTTAAAACCTGTTGGACGTCATGATCTTATATATAATATATGTATGCCAAGGTCATTCAATTCTGTAAAGTCGCCCTGAGAGAACGATATTAATATGTATAATTATTTTTTTATTAATTTTATTTAAAATATACTGCTTATATACTTTTCCCAAATAAAAAAATTTCTTAGAATACTATACATATATTCGGCACAAAAATATGTACAATATTTTAAGAAAAATACATAGTATATGTTTAATAAAATTTGAAGAATTTCTCAACCGAAATCACTATATATTGATAGATATATTAAATTTATTTATCATAATTTTAATATATTTATTGCGTTTATAAAAATTAGGTAATTAAATAAACTAGATAATCTTATTTATTGTTAGCAACAGTTAATATCTAATATGTATATGTATATGTATATATAACTTATTTAAATGATATATCTGATTTAATCTAGTCATCCTACGTATAAATATTTTAAAATAAGCTTTGCAGAGATAGATTATTATTTCATCGGCATTAATTAACGTCACGTCACGATTGCAATTCGCGCAATATAGCTATCCTTCATTCAATTTCAATATTGTCGTGATTATTTCAATATTTCGACTGAATAACTCAGGACAAATCCGCTTACTATGAACCCGTTACATTAATAATGATTAACGACGCGCCGCGATGCAGTCGATTACGCGATATGTATGCGCGGTGACCATATTTCCATATCATTTTGCGATCATTCCGATATTCTAATCAAATAACTCGGTATATGCGTCCGTTACAATTCTATTTTAATGTACACCACGCGACGTAACATCATACGAAAGTTACACCGAATGTACCGACTGATCGAATTCTGCTCGAATCCGCGAAGACGTGAAAAATTTCTACATAGTCGGCCGACTTGGTAATCGGTGACTCACAGTTGAGAAATCACGATCTATCAATAGAGATTCAGCGCGAGTCCTCCGTAAACACTCGACGACGAGCGAAACTTTAACCGGCGATGGAATGAAGAACTGCGAAATTCCGCACTCCGAAAAGTTACTCGTCTTTATGCCGGAATACCAACTACTCGATGTACTCGCGCACATTCGCCGCGCCGAATGAAATCGATTCCCGGGACGAAACATCCATAAAATACGAGAAAACGCAAGCTCCCTTCTTAGCCGTTCTCTTTCGTTTTCTCTCTATCGTGTCTTCGTGGACTCGGGAACTCAATGAATTCCCGCGACAACCGATTCCCGCTTGTCCGATCCGTCCCCATAGAGTCTCGCAGGAGTTCCTTTCTCCTCACTAACTACTGTCGCTTTATATTCATTTCCAAACTATATAGAAACTCTCTCAATGAAGACGACAGTAACTGGACTTGCGTAGCTGTTTTTTGGTAAGAACACAAGATTACAAGCTCTATCTTTTGTAATGTAAAGATTGCAAGCAGTTACAAGCAGCAAGTATCTATGTCTGGTAGTTAAATTTCAGTTATAACATATGGATAAACTATTTATAAATCGAGCTTACTTTGCCAATTTTACCCCACTGTTGAAATGTTATCAGAAGATGAAAAAGCAACCAGTAGTGCCATAAACGACCATAGACTAACAGAAAATTGTGATCGGATGTTATTCCTTATTTGAAAATCATTAGGTTGAGGTTGATTAAAATTCTTTTAAACAGGTTGGGTAAAATTAAACCCTGATAATAAAGTAAGCTCGGTTTACGGTATCTAAAACTTTAGCAATGTAGTCAATTTTAATTAGCTGTAGACGTTATAGATAAGGGTTATAAAAATTTAGCTGTGACAGACACTTTAATGATAGAACGCGTTGCAACGCTTACATAATTTCACTAGATAGACACAAGTTATAATGCTTCTAATATTTTAAGTGCTATTATACTAACACATTTAAGCTGTATAAATTTTTAGAAATGTCATATCTCCAAATTTAATTTTTATACAGAAATCGTAACTATCGAAATACATATCTCATTTATTTCCATCATGAAACTATTGTGGATATTCGCCTTCGAGAAATCTTTCTTTAAAATTATGATGAAATTCTTATAACTGCATTCAGCAGAATATTTATTTTGCAACTGTTGAAAGTTTCTTCGCTGAGATAAGACTATTTCTCTAGAAAAGTATAATCCAATCAGGACGAAGAAAACTTCCAACAATTGCAAAATAAGTTCTGCTAAACGCGATCAATGCTACACCTTTTATCCTATATTCTAAGTAAGTATTTTTTAAATACGAGGAAGTTTAATTTCACCGCTCGTCATCTCACGGCGGTATTACATATTTCTCGCACAGCGATTTCAATAAAAAGTATAGTTTTTCATCATGAAATATTTAGCCATTGTAATTGGTATCACACTGATATTTTTATCTTCGGTGATCTTGCCTGAGGCAAATACATTCTTCATCGATCATTATCGAGTAAGCTACCGATAAATATCTTGCAGAAATATTACTCCTCAGAATTGCTTCAATCTAAGCTCGACACAAGAGAATATACTGATAAGAAGGATAAATATTAATTATATTACTGTAATAATCAATCTGATTACGTAAAGTTGATTAGATTATTTGAACTTTACAGGCAAGAAATGCTTAATTTATAAAGAAAGAAATAGAGAGATCGATTTATTAGTATTTTTTAAAAGGTACCCAGCGATCATTATTAATCGTTTCAATTTTTTAAATTGATTTATATTTTTCGTGTGTAAAAAATAAAATTCTGAAAATCTTTGATTTTTCAGTAATTAAGTCCTTTATACTGACGAAATATTTGATCTTTCATCACTTTCTTTATTTCCGTAGCAATTTATTCGCATAGTCTTTTTAGTGAGTAAGAATCGAATACTTTTCTCGTATTGATGTATTAAATAAGATAAGTGGACATATTAAAATGAAATAAATACATGTATGATCAGCTATTTGCGTTACATTACGCAAAAATATTTTTTATATTTATTTAACAACAATAATCCACTATTTAAAATTTTAAATGCGAAAAAAACGGAGCTTAGTTTATTACAGAAAAAATGTTTCTATGTATGAAAAAGGACGTGAAATAAAACGTTATTTTAACAAATTGTAATATATATTTTAAACATTAAGTACTAATTATACACGTTTAAAGATAAAAGTATCTACCAATTTCGTACCTCTTTAAGAATTTTTTACATCTACATATCGCAAATAATAAGATCGATTAGTCGTTTATGAAAAAATTACGCAATTATAAAAATAGTTCTTTAAAGACTTTTTTTCACATATTAAACATTAGTTCTTGTTAGATTCAAATTAGATCCAAAAGTTCTGATTCAATTTCTGATTCAGAATCAGTCCGGGAAAAACTCGTAAAAGTTCACCGCTGTACGGACGTGTAACTGTAAACTCATTTCTAGACTGTAATTCTCGAGATCAATTTCGAATGGAACATCCAGTTTGGCAACTGCACGTCTTTAGGCTGGATTTTAGATGTCCATCTCAACGAATTCCTCGCACAGCACACTCCTGGAGTTCCATTCGAGGTATGCTTTTGTGTCCATACACGTTGCTTTCCTGGAGTCATTAGTCGTGAAACATGCTACCTCTTTGAAATTCATCGAAATCGCGACTGTAAGATTTACCCGATACCAGTCAAGTTTCTCCTATCCACTCCTCGAACCAGCGCCGGACTCGCGACTCAAAAGAATCTTAATATTGATCCCAATTCCCCGCTTATATCTGACAGCCTCAACGAATCAAAGTCCGTCCTGTAATTGGAAACGGCAGCAACTCGTTCGGCTGGAAGATTCACGACTGAATTGCTGTAGGAACACAATTTACGATGGCGCGGGCGGATGGTGGAAAGAAAAGGGCAGCTATCTTGGCGCGCCGCGCCACGCCGGTGTAACTTTGATATTCCGTCCTTGGGCGAGAGAAGATATGCTAACGATCTGTAAAGAGCACAGCGTGGAAGCTGAGCAGAGATTTAGCCTTCGTCAGGGTTCACCGGATAAATCGTGAGCGAAATTAATCGCTGCATTCTTGCGGTCGCGCAGTCAATACATAATAAATTCGATGTACCGATGTGCAAAAGACAAAGCTCAAATTACAGTATTAAAAAAAAAATCAAATACACAATTCGGAAAATTCTTTAAACATTAAGAGATACTTTTGCTTTTTATAAATATGTATATTAATCTGCAATGAAAAAAAATTACAATACTGGAAATAAACGAATATTTTATTCGAAAAATTCTTTAAGCTTTAAAAGGTATCGTTTTTTGTAGATTAACTTTTTGGTAAAATTGTTAGTTTAATATGAATTAATAATTCAGCGAAATATTAATATTAATAAATATATACTTTGTGGGATAGGTAATAATAAATATCGATGAAATATTAATTATAATGTAACATTAGTGTAATATTAAGTTAATTTATTATACATATATTCTCTCGGTTTAGAGAGTTTATGAAATAATATTTTTATGAAGCTTTGATTAAGCAAAATATTATTATGTTGTACTATTTTTAATCATTCATATTGTACATACATTAAACAGAGTGCAGCTGTGTTAAGAAGTTACATACTTTCTCGATACTAAAAAATTACTGATTTTTGAGAATTTTTTTTAGAAAGAAAAATAAATTATTATTTACAAAAAGGACATATTTTATTAATTATTATTAATGTGATAATAATGTTGTTATAATTTATTAATTATTTAATGTGTAAGAAATATTTTTTTAAACCGTTTTGACTCACATTAAACCTTGGACCTTTCCTCGGAGGTTGTTTTCGGGTCATTCGATAAAACACCCTTCTAGTCTTAGCACTTCAGAATTCTGTAAAACAGACAAAAATAAGAAAAATTATTACGAGCTCTAAGATTATTTTATTAAGACCTGAATTTCAAACGGGTTAGATTTCAAAATTTTATAAAAATCGAAAAGTTATAGCATTAAAAAAAAATGTTTTGACTTTGTTAGCAAATTTTCGACCTTTAAATATTTATAAAAATAATTATAATAAAAAATTTTTTAAATGACAAATTAGAGAAAATAATTTAAACAAGTAAAAATAATGAAAACTGTTAAGAGATAAAGATTAAAAGGGTAAGATACTTTTGAAAAACATGATTACAAGAAAAACGCGTAAAATTTAACAAAGAAAATTTAAATTTATACGAATATTTAGTTTTTGGGTGACTTATTCATATATTACACTTATTAGGAATTTTTTTCAAATATTCTAAATAATTTAAAATTTAAAAAAAATTAAAATTTTAAAAACTTTTTTAAAAATTGAGAAATTCGTGCACAGAGAGAATAATTTTGCTGAAAAATCTAAAAATTTAGCTAGTTACAGATTTGAAAATAAAGTTAGACCATCAAAATTTTTAGGTAGAATAACGAACTGATTGCTAAAATGTCAAAAAAATTTAATCATTTTGTCAGACCATCAAAATTTTTAGGTAGGACAGTAAAACTGATTCCTAGAATATCTAAATTTTTTGACATTCTAGCAATCAGTTTGAGTGTCCTACCTAAAAATTTTGATAGTCTAACAAAATTAGTTTCAGATCTGTATCTAGCTAAAGTTTTAAATTTTTCAGCAAAATTATTCACGTTGCATATAATACGTGCCACATATTTTACATATTAATGTAAAGTGATGAAAGTATTGATACTCACTTGACACTTACTTTTAATTCTTGTATTCATGTTATATATATAGAAAGTTATGAAGACTATTGAAAACATCGTAAAGAGAGAACAAACACAAACGTCGGAAAATAATATAACTGCGATAAATCCGAGCGTCGAAGTAAATTTGTCCATCGGCAAGCGAATCGTGGAGGAAAAAATAATTTCAGCGCAGACTGCTGTTGACAGTTTTCGTTCGTTAAGGACTGAATTTGTAAGCACTCGATTTCGCGAAACTCGATTTTCTTGTCGAGGCCCGGGGGAAAAAAATAGGACGGAGCTCGCTCTTTTTCGCACGCGACGATTTCGGAGAGTGACGGAATTATTTCCGCTCGCAGCTAGTCGATAACGAGTTATTGAACTCGAAGGATAGAAATTGTTGTTCGCGAAGACTGACGTTGCAATGTACAAAACGAAACGGTAAATGCAAAGCATAGTCAAGTCTAAGAAATTAATTAACCTTTTGGAGAAACAGCGTCGAATATTTTAATATGTTAAATACATTCAACTAATTATTTTAGATTTGTTACTTTAAATAAAGTCACTTCCAAGTTAATCAAACGGTCTCGTTAATATTAAATGTTTTGAGTCGCGTTACATATTCTCTAACATCGCCTTTTACATTTTACAGCAACAAATGGAAAGAAAAAATATTAAAAACTGAGATTAATTGATTTGATTGTATCAAATATTCTTTATGTTAAACTAACACTGTATTTTATATTCATTTTTCATACATTATGCAAGCGGATATAAAGAGCAAAATGTGCGGGCTCGGACAATTTTACCTTCCGTCACTTTTTGCGTTGCTCATCAACGTTTCCATATCACGTATCGGTTTATGTACTCGAAAGTATCAAAGGTGTTCATTAACGTTCACATTAATAACGCAATTTATATGTAAAATCTCGAAGGAATATATCAAAGGCAAACAAAATTCTTCAACAAGTCAAACGCTTTCCTCTGCTTTACGTTCATTAGATACATATTATCACGACGATGAATCGATACTCGTTTATCCACGAGATGGAAAGAGATTTCTCGGTTTTAAAAGGCAGTTTTTGGATTTAATCTTGGAGTCTGAAGAGCTTATTTTTACGAAAAGCATTATCTCTCGAGTATTCGATTAGTGACATGGTTTAACACGAGTTGAAAATCGCAAATTCGAAAATATCATCGACTTGGAAATCATAAATTTAAAAATATCACCGGGTAACTCTCATGATGGTTTATTATTATAGCCAGAATTATAATTCACTTGTCAAACATCGAAATAATCAATTGTATATAGTTACGTATCTAAAAATAAATATAAGCTTAATTATTAACATTTTTATTGTTAAATACCTTTTTTAATGGAGAAATGACATTTTAATGTTTATATTCTACTGTTTAAAACTTTTGTAATGATGCTTAAAACTACTTAAAGCTCTGTTATAAAGTATCGTCCGAGGCCAAAGTTCTTTTTCTGCATGGTTGACCTAAGCAGATTTTTTTCCACCGCGCCGTAAAGAATAAATTATAGTGTGCTATGTCAACCGTTCAGCGCGGAAGTACTTAATCAGACTTGTGTTTAGCCAGTTATAAATTATATCTCGCATTAATAAGTCATGTTTAACGTAGTTTTATGTAGAAAAAGGTAAAAAGAATCGTGTATATATTGGTGGACTAATTTATGCTACAATTCTTGCGACGATCGATTAATTGCCGTATCAAACGATGTTTATCAAGTTATAAATGTTCAAATTTTGAAACTGTATCAGTAATCAAAAATTATTATTATATTTTTATTAATATAAAAATATAATAATGATTTTTTCCGATTTTGTTTAATTGTCCTAAAAATTGTTTAACAATATACAAAAATATTTAATAATTATACAAATACATGAAAAGGACAATTTTAATGAAATATCTAAAAATTTAGCAAAATATAGATTTGAAAATAATTTTGTTAGACTATCAAAATAATGTAATTATGTGAGAAACACTCAAACATGATGAGCAATGCTGCAGATAACTTACATTCTAACAACCAATTGTGTGTTCTACATAATTATTTTGATAATCCAATAAAATTATTTCACATCAGTATCCATAGCTAAATTTTTAGATACTTTAGCAAAATCATTTTTTTCTTATATGTATATACTTTATATTAACTAAATAATAATCATAAAGTTACAGCAAAAACATGAATACGCAAAAAAGTATTTTGCTGCTCTAACTAGAATTACAGCTTTTTCGTATCTGATAGAAAATTATGTATCATACGCATAGAATTTATAGCACAAATCTAAATTCTATCTCTGTCATCTAAATACATGATTAGATGCAATACATATCCAATATCGCAATACTTGCTAAGAAATTTATCTATTTTAGCTATTTTTCATATTTAGATAATTTTAGATAATTTTCATATTTATAACTACAAGATCATTTTTCTGAGTGAAGATAATAGTAATTAGGTGCTTAAATAATTCGATAAACACACTCATTACATAATCAATTTATTAGTTGTTATTTGTTTCGGTTTAATAACAACACTTTCAAAGTATGTATATAATAGCACAAGCAATACTTCACTTTAACTTATCAAAAAAATTCGATCGTTCGAATCTCCCAATCTGTACAGTTGACAATCCACCGCTAACTCGATTCTGTATTCGACATGAAGTTTCTACGTTTCCGAGTTTAACGCGATGTAAGGCCGTTCAGTTCTAAGCTTGCGCACGCACGTATGTAGGTATACCCTTCCGTCGCCTCCTCTCTTCTGCGTGCAATAATATTCCATTTGCGCGTACAACGATTATGCGAGCGCAGACAATCAACGTGAGCGTGTGTGCAGCTTCCTCCCGCGGGCGATTTTCTTCGTGCTTTGTGGACCATATCTCTCTCTCTCCCTCTTCCTCTCTCTCGTTCTCGCTTTATCTTCCGTGATTCTCATTCACGTGCGTATCTCTTCGTACCGCAATAACAGCGGTGCCGCGTGGCGCGGGATAATAATAAGGATGGATAAAGCACGCCGAGTGTGTGCAAAACTTCCGGCAAGAACCAATTAGAGACAGATTACTCAGGAATCTGACGTTGACTGAGTTACACGGCTTTGTTACGTAAATCCTATCGGAATGGAGCGTTGATGGTGAAGGAAGTTTCTTTCGCAAATAATCTGCGATTCTCCGCGAAAAGGAAGCGCAAAGGCTGTCGCTTATGTCGGATCGATCTAGACTGAAGAGAGAGAGAGAGAGAGAGAGATTATTTTCTCTGTGTGATATTTTATTTCATTGTTTCTGCATGCAAAAGCATTGACGCGAAACGAGAACTGAAATTGACGAGAGAGCATTCGCAGCGAGAGACACGTGTGCGTACGGTGATACCGTTCGTTGACTTAAGGTAATAACCTTTGTATATGTCATATGTACGTATGCATGTGTGTGTGTGTGTGTGTGTGTGTGTGTGTGTGTGTGTGTGTGTGTGTGTGTGTGTGTGTGTGTGTGTGTGCGTGCGTGTGTGTGTGCGCGTGCGCGTGTGCGCGTGTGCGCACGTGGATTGTGGAAATTATGGAACATGTTGTGTATGCGCTTGCATTGGCATTGACATGTGGCGCGCAAAGGGAGGAATCCATCAAAAGTGCATTATTAATTTAATTAAGAAATTTATCTATATCTCTATTAATTTGAAAATGATTGATGACTCAATATAGAGTCAGTTTGATAAAATGGACTTTGATAAAAAAATCTAACTTAAAAAAAATTTCTTCTCTGTTTTAAAGTGGTTCTATAATAAAGCACCGAAAATTTCAGGTCTCACCAAGGCCCACCGAAAATTACAAATATCTATATAATTTGGAAATAAAGTAAATAAACTATGTGTATATTTTATTTTGAAATGGTATGAAACATACGATAGTAAATCAAAAACTGTATCTTTAAAACTATATCAAAGGAAAATATAATGACATTATTTTTTTAGGTTAAATTTGTGTGCAGATTTAAGCATATAAATATCTTTCCAGAATAACCGTTGACTTACTTTCTTGACATTACAATCATAATTTAATTATTCTAATCTTATTTTTGAGTGAAGTCTGTGGTAATATTTGTATGCAGTTAGTTAAAAAAACGTTCCCAATCCCCTTATCTGTCACCAAGTTATATATTAAAAGTTACATTCTCAATATTTTTTTCTTTCTCATTTCATGAGAAACCTATATCGTTAATCTATTCTAGAATTTTGCTCACGTCAAATTTGGTACTTTAATTACATTACATAAAGAAATTAGATATTTCAATAATAACTCGATTTATAGAGTTATCATTGAAATATCTATTTTTTTATATATATAATGTAGTTAAAGTATTAAACTAAAGAACTTTAAAAACTGAAACTTAACTTGATTAAGCATTATTTCAACATTAAAAATCTCTTAAATTACAAAGCGATTAACGGAAAATCCAATCCAAAATAATCCAAAGAACATTAAATTTGATTGCAGCGAAAACAGCATATTCTGTACACGGTATCCGTGCATCTGGTCACAATATCATCGAGTCTCAGATTGCGGGCAATAAAAATTAAACGGCGCAGCGAAGATTGCCGGTGCTTTAGTAATTTCGCCGGATTAATATTTAATAACCGGAAAGGCCGCGAAGGGAGCCAAACGAGGGCAAGCACCTTATCTCTTCCCTCTTCCCTTCTTTCCTCAAACAGATCAGGTTTCTGCAACTCTCTTCCAGCTGATCCCTCTGTCGTCGACGATGTTATCTCCGACAAGGGCTGACACATGCACCCCTATTTCTCTACTCATTCAGGGCTGCAACCCTTGACCTTGTTTTAGATGGTCCGTAGAAATAATGAAACAACCCGATGATTTCTCATTTCATCGCCAGCTTCTACGAGAAAGCAAGTCGATTGAGGCTCACAAATGTATCGTATACGACATATTACTCGCCCTTCCACTTCGCGCACCACAATCGCGATGAGTTTCCGTCCGACAGCGGCCGAATATTATTGCGGAAACATTGCGGTAGATATTGAAACTGCTGAGTGATACAACGTACTATGACTGCCACGGCTTAACTGGAAAAAGTACACGTATTGACTGCGGTATTATTCCGCAACGATCTGAGAAAAATACTGAGAATAGAGCGAACGAATAAAACGATAATTGTACTCTATTGTATTATGAGAGTGATTATGCATTCTAGAACAAATCTCAAGAAAAAATTGACAAGACGACATTGTCTCTGTAGATGTATCAAGTTTATAATCTCTGTAAAAAGTGACTTTTAAAATTAGAAATTTATATTTTCTATATAAAAATGAGTTCAATATTTATTTAACAATACAATTTTATATTCTCATACAATTTTATACAATTTTATACAATTTTAATTATTTTTGTCTATATTTTATTAAATTTTATTAAAAACACATCTACTTATTGAAATAATTTTTTAATTCAAGTTCTACATTGTTGCCAAATATTTTTTATATTTTTTTCTGTAATATTTTAATTTTGTTTTATTTCGTTAAAAAATACAATAATATGTTTTTAATTCTATGTTAGCTCACGTTGAATTATTTTGATTTTCTGATTTATTTTTTTTTGGGGGGGGGGCTTTACTTCGGTTACATATTATATTATCCTTAATTTTGCATAAAAAAATGTTTCAAAATATCCTGATATTAAATAACGTGCTTTACAGACAAAAATTTTTTAAATACTTATATGTATAACGAGGATTTAATAAAATATAAACTTCTCTTATAATAAATAAAAGTTGCAAAATATCAATAATACCAATTTAATTTTTTACACGAAAGATTTGAAAATAATAAAATTATACATTGTGATATTTACCTAAATCCATATTTCTGTATTTATTTTGAATATTCAAGCATTAAATATTATCTGTTCATATATGAGTTATTATATAAAATCATTTAATCAATTCTTATAAATGAACTTACACGAAGCATCTTATTAAAAATAATACTATTTATTATTGTACAGCGGGCTGTACAAAGCATCTCTTAACTTAATTGGACAGCTTAAGGGAGCATTTATAATTACGAGTACATGGTCGATGTCAATGTTAACGCATTCTCGTCACAGATCTTTCTCGCTCATTTATAATTTCCGTCCAAATTGAACCTCGAAACAGAGAAAGAGAAGGGAAAAGGGTGCGAATGTCAGTCTCACGTCGAAACGCGCAATTGTCGGGGCCGACCCCGCTTTCCGGGTCGTCCCTACGTGCGGCTTTTGTAAAATGTTGGCAGACCGCACGATGCCGCGAGAACAAGCGTCGCTCGACTATCTCTCACCCCCTCCGTTTCAATTATCTAATTGAAAGTGACGGCACGCCAGTCGGGGCCATCCACCCTCCGGTCGTTCTCCGCACGTTCTCCCTCGCGCGTTTTCCGCACAACGATTCCACACTCCAGATGCGTGTAACTTCCGATAAATCGTTCCGCACTTCTGGAGAAGTCTCTCGCCCTGCCTATCTCTTTCTCACTCCCTTACCATGCGCCGGCCAATAACAGTTAAAGATCCCCATCTGCTTTGTTCCCGGCTGGGCACGAGCGAGCGGGCTGACCAACGAAGGCAATCAAGCCCTTCGGGCTTTGCTGACGTGCGGGTGTCCACGGCTACGCAATTACAACGCGCACCTCGTTACACGCGTGCGTCGCTGCAGGGGCGATACATCTCTCCATGCTCGTCCTGATCCCGGCAATCGCGTGGGTGCCACACTGCCATCGAATAATATCTAGTTCCGACGTTTCAACAGAACCGAAGAAATTAAAGTAGCTCGCAGTCACAAGTGTTTCTTTATTTTCTTATTTGTTTCTCTGTCGTAATAACAATTTTTGCATAAAACTAGTTTAGTGGAAGATCACAGTATCTTGTGTTTATTCTGTTGTAAGAAATGTATATATAATGAGAGATAGCATTTCTTCTATCTTTTAAGAAAGTAAGAGCTCGTATAATAAGAGCAAGATTAAAATAGTTGATGCATATTTCATATTAATCTAAGATGAATATCTAAAATTGTAATTAATTAAATCTGAATCTATCATAATTTAATAGATATTTATTTTAGATTAATATAAAATATGCTTTAATTATTTTATTATGTTCTTATTATACGATCTCTCAAAATACTTTTGTCAAAAGATGAAAAAAACACTTTCTTTTTCTCAAACTAATATTACATTTATAGTTATTAGTCTTATATGTTTAACACTGAGAATAATCCGATCGGAATCGAAACGTCGTTTGTTGTAACTTTCATGTATAGCGCTATTTTTATATTACATTTTGTTAATAATATATTAAATATATTAAATCTAATTATTTTTGACTCGTAGCCCTTCTCAACATATTTCATTAAATTTTGTATTAGTTTAGCTATATTATATCAAGTACTAATATTATATGTATTGAAAATTAAATATGAATTTAAATAATGATTAAGGGAGAGAGATGAGATCCATCAATAATCACGAAGAAGATAATGTTAAAAAATAGATTTAATGTATAACGAAGTCCAATGTTTTGCAATAATAAGGAGAGAAAGCACAGGAAGATCAAGTAACATATCAAGTAACAATTTTATTTTACAGAGATAAAAATATTACGTACATATACTGTTAGAAATGTTCTTAAATTTTATTAACTTTTAAGTTACACAATTTGAATGTAATTTTATTACATTATGTTAAATTTAATATATTTATAACTAAAAAATATTTATAAATATTTTGTGTACATGTACATAAAATTTAATGTATTTTTCATAAAATTAATGTACACGTTCATTTCATTTAAGTAACTACTGTAACTTAATTTTCAGTTAAATCATTCACTTTTAATTTCGTTCATAACCACGAGCTTCATTTATGTATATGTAAAGGAAACTCGTGGTTACATTTCAAACAGTGTATGTATGTACCTTGTCTCTTGTATAACGAAATTACACAATAATATAATAAAATTTAAATCATAGTTTGAACATATCTAATCTAAACAAATTAATTTTAAATATCACATTTCCATTAAAAAATGCCAGAATATTTTCCTAAATATAATTTACATAAAAACAATTTCCTCTGACATTCTTAATCTACATATTTACTCTCTGAAAACATCTTTAAACTCTTTTATTAAATAAAAATATCCAGATTGTCTACATTCTAAATAGATACTTTAAAAGAAATTTAACAATTTTTTAAGCTACAAAATTCTCTCTCTCTTTCTTTCTGTCTTATCGAGTTTTTCGATCTGCTAACGTCTGTAGATTTCCTGCGCCCTGTCTAGAAACAGTCCTGCGTGTGCATACACGCATTTACATCATAGAATCGCGGCATATCGTTAGCACATTGGGTAAAATAGCGCTTTTCTACTTCCTCCTTCAGACGTCGCTCGGAGGTAAGAATGGTTTCAGCCAAGCTGAAATTATCTCGCGGCTTGTTTGCCGGCTTGATACGACAACGGTAATCGATGATACGTGTGGAGCTTTCTGGAGGTTCCTAAGAGCTTGGAATTTTTAAATCTCTTTCGAAAAACTTTCTGTAATTGCATTAGTTCTCCCCTTCTAATAAATCTAATGAGAATAAAGTATTGGGAAACAGTTTTCAAAGAATATGATCTTCTTTATGGCGAAATATACGCAAGGATGAAAGGATTAGCGGGATGGGAATTCTGAATCAACGCGGTGACAAAATCAGTAACTTTTAATAATTTTGCGAGTTATCTCCGTGTCTTGACATCATCATTAAATGCCAACGTTTCGCAATATCAGATTGCTTTTCGCCCTGATGAAGTGAACTGTAATGTTCACGTTGACATTTAACGATGTATCAAAATATGGAGATAACCCATAAACTACGTAGCTTCATCGAAGAAAATATCCGTGGAAGCTTCAAAAGTATTAGCTTTTAATAATATTCTGGCTGCATTTAATTAAACGTTTATCATATTTTAATAGTTTTATAACAATTATTATTTTTACCATTAAAAAATCATATTAAACTTAAGACATTTGTTTATGAAGTACGTATAGTATGTATCATTAAATAGATTATTTTATTCTTGCAAGAATAATTTTTAGGAATCATACAAAAAAATTGTTTTATAATCCAATGTCTAAACATAATTTTCAAAGAACAGCGAGTGAAATTGAAATTGAACTTTCAAAGTAGTTGTTTAAACGCCTTAAACTACTCTAAGAAACTTTTCTTTTACTGTAATGCGCCGCTACCCTCACAGGTTCAAAGTAATCCGACGTTACACACACACACACACACACACACACACACACACACACACACACACACACACACACACACACACACACACATCGCCCATGAAGAGGATAGACAGTTTCGCACTACGGATACGTCTGCTAGCCTAAGAGCCGGCATAAAAATTCGTGTCAGGCTACGCCGCGCGTCGGCCGTAACAAGAAGACAACCGTCGGAAAAGGAGACTATGGGTAATCAAGAAACTCCGCGAAAAGGGAAAAGAAAGGAGAAATGCGGAGTACTTCGCGGGTCAGCTCGCATTAGATACTTTTCTCCTAAACTCGCTAAAAGCGAACCGGCCACGAAACGACGAGACAGCTCTTTCTCTCCTCCGCTCTCGTCCGCCGTGTCCGTAAACGGTAAGGCGAACGGAGATGGTGAAGGCGAACATTGCAGAGGCGCAAACGGACGGCCGTTATACGTACATATCCCCGAAGGAAGCATACGTGCTGCCCGCGTTTTAACAGACAGGACGAAGCCCCTCGACGTTCTCGTGACGTCGACTAAAATAATCTGCCCGCTCGATTCGCGAGAGAGTACCGCGGTGCTTCTGAGATTAGATTTGCTACTCGTACTTGAAAGAAAGAGAAAAAAGACAATGAGAGTGAGAGAGAGAGAGAGAGAGAGAGAAAGAATTCGCTTTTCGCGGAGTTGGCGCGATAGAACTGATTTTTATTAAATTCGTCCGCGATACAATTCCGCTTCGACGGCAAGATTTATCTTCTTATAGGTAAAGAAGATATTTCCGTTCTGTTACTCTTTTCTGACAAGAATAAAACGAGGCAAGAAGAGTAAAGTCTTATTCTTGAATCTTGAGCTTGAGGAGACATTCTGACGAGGAGTAAACTTAAAGTTATATTATGAAATATGTAAAGAAGGGTAAGTATAGAGAGAAAGAGAGAGAAAAAAAAAGAAAGAGAAAAAAAGATAAACTGAAATAGCATGTAAACTATCATTTTATAATATTTTATATTGTTCAGATTAACATTAATTTATTATTATTTATTTTTTAATCCTTGCGGCTTAGGATGGCTCCCGAATTACATTTCATGCTTTATATTTATACACACTTTATATATACATTTATATATACATTACATTGCACTTTTATATCCCAGCAAACGAAACAAATCAAATTTAAATTAATTTAGATTAATTATTAACTTTATTTTTATTAATAATATAATAAAAGTTCTGAACATTTTGAATAATCAAAAATAGACAAAAGCGTGGAATAACAGAAAGAGGAAAAATTAATAAGTTGCGAGAAATTATTTAATCATCATAAAATATAGAGTTAAATTGAATGTTAAATTAACATATTAGCAAGATCGGTTTACATCGTTAATGGAACATTTTTTTATTTAATATCTACTAAATTAAATCTATTAACATTAAATCCGTATGTTGATATAAGCAACACTGGAAATTCGAACGTGCGTTCGACGCAATAAAAATTGTTGATATAATATTTCTTATCTTTATTCATCCGTATAAATTTAATCGTATCGTCAATAACAGGATGCGTTAAATATAAGCGAATATTGATATGAATATTGAACCTAGCTGGAAAGTTGAAACTAATGTACAATTTATTACGATTATACATTTATTTAATAAATTTATATATATATATTATTTTCATCATTCTACAACTTTCAACATAAAATATACGGAAAGTTAAAAAATAAGGAGAAAAGTTGGAAAGAGAAGAAACTATTCACGATCGTTTGTGTGATAGTAACTGGAGGTCCTAGAAAAATCAATAGTTTATATGCACCCAGGTCGCACAGATTGTAATCGTTAAATGTGAACACCGATTCGACATTCCTTCCTATAAATTCCAAGCGCCATTTGCAGTAAAGAATCACACGGCCGTCAGCGGACAAATGTTTACGGGCCTGTATCTGTACGGATGCCAATTTCGAGGCGCATGGAACCGGTTTCACAACGGATTAACCCACTTTAATCTTTCACGCCTTTTTATTATATTCCTATTATAAATCTCTATTATAATATCCCTGCAGAATATCGCGTTTATTACGTTACGGTCGTCACACGTCGCGCGTTTTACTTTTCATCGCGCATACAAACGTTGAATTTTTCTATTAACAATGTATTTTATTATACCTGTCCTCTAAAAGCTGCTCCCGCAAGTGGATTATATCATAAAAGACAAAATATACCACAAATAAATAAATTAAACAAACGGCAGGACAGATAAGATTTAACTTCGCCATTTATTCATTATATAAACAATATCGAAGATAAATGTCTTTTTTCTTCGATCGATTGACTTATATTGAGAGACAAATAATTTTTAATTAACAAATTTGAAAAATACAGAGGAGATAAAATATTGCCTATTTTTTTTTCTAATTCGATATTTTATTCAATATTTTATAAGATACATATTTATATAATAGCTAATTTATAAGCTAGATCATTATGAATGTATTAATTATAAATTCGTTAGTGCATTGATTTTATTCCAATAAATTGCTAATTAAAATGGCAATAAGCGTAGTATAGTTATGTTCGCAAAAATCCGTGACGAATAATAAATAACGAAGTGTAATGCGCAAACGTATCTTGCACAAATTTCTCTCTAATATCCGTTTGAAAAAAGAATTGCAACAGAATTCGTAGTTTTCACACTGCCCTGTCATTGTAATCACAATGTAGCAAATAATTAATATTCCGACACCCCGTTTTTAGATACGTATACCTATAAAAGAAAGTCCATGCAACAAAACAGAAACCAACGCAATTGGAGCTAACGTATCATTTCACCGGTGAAAAAAAAAAAGAGAGAAAAATATTTTACGAGTCGCCAAATTTTTCATCGCATCATCATCGCTTTTTTTTCCATTTTACCTCTGACGCCTCCGTCTCATGCATATTCCGGCGAAATCAGCCGCGCAGTGAGAAATGTGAATTTGAGAGCGAGTTATTTTCAACGTGATATTTTAGCGGGGGTTCCACTGGGGACGGACAAGCCGCGTAAAAAGTTAGTAAGGCATGAAACAAGAGATAAGAATAGCAAAAGCGAGCGCATGGCGCGGTGCGAGAACGAGAGAGCGGCGGAAAATACGTACTTCCTGAAGCGTGAAATACATCACGTTTAAAAATACGTAATCGCGGAAGTTCCGGAAAAGCACGTACTCGTTATGCAACTGCGTATCACCGCGAGAGAATCCGCGCGAATTCCTCGCTGACGTACAAACTCGACGACGGCGACGGCGCAACCGTGCATCATGATCTGATTTGTCGAGAAAATCGACTCGAATGCTCTCAGAATAAACGACTCTAACGCTACCACGTCCGCCCGCGATAATCCAAATCCGTTGAAACGCCCGACCTTATCGTTATAACGACGTTTTAACATTCGGACGTTGCTCGAACTTTCGAATAAAAAGCTCGGAGCGAATTAAACCGTTTTTATGTTACATTTTTTTTTTCATTTTTCTAACATTTTTTAATCTGAAAATCAATTAATTTAATGTGTAAAAAATATATGTACATAAAAATGAAGAAAATATTTTAATTATAACACCGACTTTTGTAGCAAATTATTAATGGATCATTGAAGCATTAATAAATGAGAGCTGCAGTGTTTATTTAAATATAAAAATTCTCAGTTTTACATATTTTCTCAGACACAAAACGTACTATGTTGTTTTACACATTAAGTAATGCTGTACTTTAATATAAATTTCATTATACTTGTATTTTATAGAAACTTAGAATAGTTCGGAACTGCACTGAAAAAAAAGTGTTGATTGCTGCAACAATTTAGATAGTAAAATATGGCATAGCATTTTTATATGACAGCAACCAGTTTTTGGCTGTAGCAGCAAATTTTTAATTGCGCCTATCCGCAATGTCAGTATATAATTTCGATAGGCTAACGCATCTAAAAATTTGCTGCTACAGCCAAAAACTGGTTGCTGCCATATAAAAATGCTATATCATATTTTACTATCTAAATTGTTACAGTAACCAATGCCAGCATTTTATTATCTAAATTGTTGCAGCAGCCAATCTTTTTTTTCAGTATGCTTACACTACTTCCAAAGTAAACATTTGTATAATATAAAATTATTAACCGCGTTAAACACTAGCATATTAGGGATAGAGAAGTATAAACTCCTCATATAAGAAAATTTAATACTTAAGATTTCAATTACTTGCAATCTTATTTCAATTACGATAGTTGATTTAAATTATATTAAATAAACAAAAGAGGAATAAAAAAAGTTCAGTTTCACACATCTCTGACTAGTTATAACTAAATCTTGGGTATGCTGTACTTTAATGTAAATTTTATTATAAATTTGATATGATAAAAGAAATAGAAAATTATGTCACAGGAATTTATTATAAAATATTCTCAGTTGCTCCGACAAAAATAGAAATAAAAGAATAATGCTTAATCAGGAATTAATTAGAGCCGGTGTAATTAGAATAATCTATGGCTAGTATTTACTCTCTTTCATTATTCTGGTCTTTTTCCCTCTTTCGGCGACACAAAATATTTGCTAAAAGCCCTAAATGCCTGGTGCTCGTGGTGATATCTTCAATTCCCGGCGCGCTTGTTTCCGGTTCACCCAGTGTGCGTTCAGTGGACAGTGCGCAGGAAATGTCGGGTGCAATTCGAGGATTGGGTCTGTGGAAAAAAAGTTCGTCGGAGCGAATATTTGCGAAGCGCGTTTCCGTGTGCTTTTACGGTGATCAGCCCCAGCTTTTGTCGTGCCACCATGTTGCGTTGGAATGAAAGCCGCAACCCTTTGCGTACCAGTGTGACATATCTAACCACTGGCAGCGAGCAGTGCGGGACATATGTGACTCATCAAGTTTTCTTTGAAAATTTCTCATATATGATACATATTCTCTTCTTATTCTTATATAAATATATTCTTTTTTATCCTTACGCACACGAATAGAGAATGGTTTAGCTGAAATATCTAAAAATTCAGCTAGACATATAATAAATCTAAAAATAATTTTTGTTGGACTTAAAATAATTGTTATTAATGAGCAGTACTATAATAAAGTTTAACATTCTAACAATCAGCTTGAGTGTCCTATATAATTATTTTGATGGTCTAATGAAATTATTCTCATATTTGTATCTATATTAAAATTTTTTAATATTTTAACAAAATTATTTTTGTATATTTCTCTTTATATATATATATATATATATATATATATAATTATTATTATTTCTTACGTACTGATATATGTTATTTTAATTTTATTTTTGAGTCTGAGGAATACATTCTCTCGTTTTGGACATTTCCAAAAATAGAAAGCAAAATAGGCGAATTCTATGAAATGGATTTAATTTTTGGAAGCGCGGAGATGTAAATAGATCATTTCGTAAAGTGTTAAACGCAGAACTCATGTCGGTTTACAAGTTGGAAGTACAACTGAGGTGTGAGATCGGCGAAAAGGCCACTAGGATAGCCAATGTAGCAAACTTTGTCTTCTCTCCGTCTAAACAATTCTGTTGATTCACCACGACGCGTGACGCTCTCTATTTTCCCCGTCAGCGTCAATTTAACATACAAAGTTTGACTGACAAAGTACCTCTTAAGGAAACAGGTTCATTTGCAAAAATAGAATTCTCACCTTTCCACAAAACCGTCGTGCTTTCACGCATACGTAATTCATCAGTCGTTTTCGTACGCACGAAACGTGCACTAACATTGCATTATAATTCATCAACGCAGCTGCGTCAGCTTGTTCTGCTGTATGCATTTACTTGACTCGATGCTCATTCAATGCATTCGTATCGGATAAATCGATGCACGTTAAAGTGCTATTTTTTCAACGTCTCTTTTAAAAATTTTTTTAATTTTTAAGCATTTGATGTTCAACTAGTTAATCCATCGTGCTCAAAATTTTCAAAAAAAAAAAGGAAGAAAAGAGTAACATTTAAAATTGAGATAATAACATACATTAATAAATTAGTTAGATTTAAATAAAATGCTTAGATGTTAAACTGTAATAATTCACAGTAATAATTTTTGCGAATATATCAGTTTTATAGATTTGATAATTTCTTATTTAAGTATATATCGATTTTATAGATTTGATAATTTCTCATTTAAGTTTCTATGACAAAAAATATCCTATCTATATTTATCTTATCATAAAAAATTGTAAAAGTAGAGCAATAACAGTATCACATGTAAAATGTAAAATCTCTGTGCCAACCAGGGCGCTTTATACACACACACACACACACACACACACACATACACACACACACACACACACACACACACATCTTGTTATTGGTCGCGACTTGCATCTATTCCTTTAATATTGCAATCCTCTTTTGCGATGGTACTAGCATACGAGAGATACATACAGAGATTTTATATTATCGACTTCATATACCGGACGAAATATTTGCCTTGCGGCTACAGTTTGATTTTTCCGATAAAAATAATCTTCAATACGTTCTTCAATATTTTTGCTACCGTATACAATTCGATGCATGCGCAATTTGCCACACGTGTAATTTTATGCGTTACAAATGTCCCGTCAAAGTATTAATAGATCGACGCCCGCGGATACGCGCTGCTGTTTGAAAAGAGGACAGTGCTCGGATAGCAGCGGCAGTTCTTTCTATAATATAATCTAATCGGAAAGCGGTTAATTAATTAATTAACTGCGAAACCGATTTGCAATTACGCGATAATTAATATCGATTGTCATACCCGCAATAGAGCTCTAATTTGTTGTTCTTGCCAAAATTCACTATGCGATAATTATCGAGCTCAAAGCTGTGCATTACTACACGTGGACAATTATTTTACATAATATTCCACTGCCTAATTCATAGAACGAATATATGTCCGGACCGCTATTTGATTTCAGGAATTTAGCAGCATATAACATATATATATATATATGTATTATCTTTACATTGCAAAATTGAATGTTGTACAGTCATTTGCAGCATTAAATGAATTCATTTCATTCGAAATAAATGTGAATAATTACATCTCTCTAATATTGAAAAAGATTCGTTTTCTAAATTTCAAGGATAAAAAATTAAGATTTGATACGGAAAATATATAATTTTGCTAAAATATTAAAAAATTTAGATACAAATCTGGAAATATAATTCCGTTTGGACCATTAAAATAATTATGTATATAAGAAACTCGAGCATAATGAGCAACGCAGCCAAAAATTTTGATATTCTAGCTTGAGCATTTTACATAATTATTTTAATAGTTTACAAAAAATTATTTTCAGATGTTTTTACCTAAATTTTTTAATATTTCAGTAAAATTGTTCTTTCTATTCTAGGCCAAGTAAATCTGTTTTCATTTTGAAAAGAATTGATTGATACGAAATGTCGCGAGTCGTTACACCCACATCCCGCAGAAAATACTTAAGCTATACGAACCGTACGAAGAATGCATATCTATTCGAGTCCTATTTCCCTACTCATTTCACGCAATTCCGAATAATGAGATTAGCTAGTTCCTGCGCTCGAGTTTTGTTTCCACGACGCGTTATCTCGTTTCGAGCGCGCGACTCGGACTAATTACGCCGCCACTCCTTGAGTACGCTAATCACGAGAAAATTGGCACAAGTGCCCGTTGTCAATGTCGGCCTGGGACGCATCACGTTGCTTCGTGCAGGGCGAGAAGCGAGAACTCGCGAGGGAACTTTCAGTGCGTCATTATCGCCGGCGTCATTATCGCGAAACGCAATTTGCCGTTATGCCTTTTAGCGTCTCGCGAGCGCCAGAGAGGATACGATCGCGGGAATTTTACAGCGTATATTAAAAGCGCGCCGATAATGCCCGCGAGCCCATAACTACGTGACGTGCGATATGCATAATGCCATCATTTTAATAGCCGCGCCGTCACCTTCATTTCGTTCATTGTAACGCGAGCTCATCATATCCCTCGATCATATCCCGTGTCCCGATTGCCCGATAAATACATTAGAGCATACGGGCCTGAAATGAATATTTAGTGGCGGCAAAATGCGCTTAGCCAAAAATGTTATTTTGGATCCGTAAATCGATTAAGCTCTTCGACCTGTTAATTAACGCACGAAGATTGATATCCGGGTCGGTGAAGCGAGACGTATGCGTATCTATTTGGAGTCAAATAGCGAGAATACGTTTCTTCGAGAAGGAACAAAAGCAATTCAATTTTCTTCCGTAATTGTTCCGACTTAAAAAAAAAAAAATGATCGTCTCTGAGAGACACACACATTTGGCATTTATAAAAATCGTAGAGAAATTGAAAAATAAACTATAAATATGTATAAACAATTAAAATCAATCTTTTCAAGAGGGTTTAGAAATACACTTTTGCGTTTTCGATTAGGTAGAACCCTTATATCAATCGTCAAGACCATCAATTTTTATTTTTTATTTACATCTACTATATTTTTTCTTTTTTCTTGACTAACGATACCCCATTTGATATTTTCACACATAATAGAAGAAACCGGAGTTTAATATTTTGACGGCGTAAAAGCGACATGTGAATATGTAACTCAGACATGAAGCATTTAAAGCGTGCGGGCTACGAAGCGTTCATTTCACTCTCCAAAAAAGCACCGCCCCATCCAAGACACGTGTTTCTAATATCTCAAACTTTTGGGCTGTCCTCTTAAGCAGATATATTTATATACCAGAATGTTTTATTGCATTGCTTCGAGTCGTCTCGGATATTACCTCCTTTACTCCAGTATAAGTCGACGACACGCTCTCTTTTTGCTCTTTCTCGGTTTCTCGCAGGAACGGATCAATATAGAAACTCATGAGATTTAAGTTTTAAATTCGTTTTAATTATCAACGAGAACTGCAAAATATTTTTGTTAAAATACGGCATTGTGTAGGATAAAATAACACCACGTTTATTTCATTGTCTATGTGATTATAATTCAAGTAACATGGAATAAATAAATGAGTCGCGCTTCTTTTTAAAGAAAATCGCCCCTTTCCGCAATAATTCTGTGTACTTTAAAATACTTGTTAGCATCATTATTATTGATGATCAATGTAATTTTGGATGTTATTTTCAGTCTCCGGTAAACTAAATTAACGCGACGTATAATTTATACATGGGAAAAACGATTTAGTTGAAGTATCTAAAGCTTTATAACTAGAGATTACAAAACTAAAAATAATTTTGTTAAACTGTACAAATAATTGCGTAGGGCGCTTAAGCTGAATATCAAAATTTTGTGCAGCATTATGCTCATTATGCTTAAGCTTCTTAATTACTTTGATAGCCCAACAAAATTATTTTTAGATCTATCTCTAACTAGATTTTTAGATATTTTAGTAAAATCGTTCTTTCTATATAGAACTGAAAAATATGTATTTATAAATCTACATATGAATATTATTGAGCATTAAGAATTAAATTTTCGCTTTGATCAAAAATAACTTTTCTATTAAATTTTCATGTTTAGAGAGAGTTTATTAATAATTAGTAATTATTAATTAATGCTCTTGTAAGAATCTACAATTTCATACGTTTTACACTATATACATATATATATAATATATATGTTATATATATATATATATATATGTGGGTGTGTACGTACATATTCTTGCGCGTGTATCTTGTATTTAATCTAACATTTTTCCATATAAAATGTATCACGATAACGTAACAATAATTCGCAAATATCTCAAAACAAAAAATTAATGTCTTTTCTTTTAGTTATGCTCCTGCTGGGAATCTTCGGATATTATTTCCGATATTAACTTCCAATCAGAAAAGCCTGATCCGCTTCTGATATCCCTTCTCTCAGAGTTTTGCTCTTCGCTTCATGAATTTCTTCGCTGTTTGTACATTTTTCAACAAGCTTCCCTCCTTTCTAACACTTTCCTCGCTCCTCGTTTTGATTCAAGCTCCACTGCGTGGGGCGGCTAGCTCTCTGGGGACGTCAAAGAAGGGTGGGATCGACAACTAATCGTGACTCGATCTCGTGGAGGAAGTCGTAAAGATATCTTGGTCTCCGGTTCGCGATGGCGATATCCGATATGTCACAGTTTCCTCTCTCTCTATTCACTCTTCCGAGCTCTTGCCTGATCTCAATTGTGTGACTGTCGCTAATGCGTTTACACCAACCGTCGCGTCACTAGCAGCTTTTCCCACGTGAATTGGCGATATATTGTTACCATTGCTGCTATAGATTTCATTTTACAATTAGTTTTGCATACGAAGGAAAAAAGAAGATTCAAATTTCCATTCATAATTTTGCAACCAGCTGGGATACGATAACATCATTGTCGTAATTGTAAAATTAACAGTGTAAAAATACAGAATATTTACGTGTATTAGACATATGTTGTCAAAGGTATCTTGTTATTTTTATTGAAATGAATTCTATATAGAATAAATTGAAAAACAAAGTTTTGTTATTTATCTACATTACATAAATATTTTGGCTAAATGTTAAATAAAAAAAATAGCCATGGGATATCAGGATAAGAAAAGTCATTCATCAAAATTTGTAAATATTATATACGAGTATATATTACATATATTTTTTTAATTGAATGAATAATGTTTTATTACAATAAATGTTAAATTAATTTTTATTACTACGCGGAATTTTTCTTGAAAATTTACCCTGAAAATATGGTAATTGTGGCAATATAATATTTTAAAGATTTTTACCATGCACTTCAGTAAAATTAATCAAACTTATTTTGTATTTTATTATAGTTTTATTAATAAATTAGAAAAATTTACATAAAATTTACATAAAATTCTTCGAAATACAATATTGTCTCAGAATTATCATATTTTCCAAGAAAAAATTCTCTCCATATATATGTAATCAAAATCAAATAATTGACATTTAGAAATTATAGTTTACTGAATTCAGTGTAACATAGCTCCGCCTAATCGTTTCGCTTGTAGTCGAGTTGTTGTCTCTATATATTTCCCCTACTCCAACTACTCGTAGTGGATCATAGATCGTATGCGACCCTACTCCAGGATATCAATAAGGGGAAGAACATCCAAATTGTGTCTTAATCTACTCGAGGAAACGCCGAAGCTCTCTCGTTTCCCGTGATCCAAGTTCATGGGGGACAGAACGGTACTTAAGACTGACTCGAGAGGAAGAGAGAGGGAGAAGAGGCGGAGCTCTTTTCATCCGCGGGGACTAAGCCGGGATTTGATCCCTCACACGCGTAAAACTAAGTCTCGAAATAATTCAATAACAGCATTAGCAAGCAACGCCCCCGTCCCCGGTAGGGACGGAACGTGCCATACTCGTGTTTCCCTCGGTATATAAGCCAGCCCAGGACCCGTGTCCTTCGCAAGGAGGTGAATTAGTGCCAGCCGCTTCTCATCGGTCCGTCCTCTCTCCCACCGTTTGTAAGATAGATCTGATGCTAATACCGGCCGACTAATTGCATCCTCATAAGAGCGCAGCCTTGACGAGCAACGCGATCCGTCGCTCTTTCTTTTGAGGGGAACCAATTCCGGTGATCAAAGATCGTTCCTCTTTTTACAGGCTCGTTGAGAATACGCGAACTTAATTTTAATGGCAAATTCTTCAGCTGATCAATTTCTTTGTCTTGAAATATATCATGGTGCCAATAATTATTGAATTACAAATTATTAAGAACAAGGGATTTCTCGTGAGTCTTCTCCGAAGTCAATAATTAAATAACTAAATCTTTTAAAGCTCAAACTTCAATCATGGAAATTAATTTTAATTAAGGCAGCCAATAAAATTTAAGCTTCTTAGAAGCGTATTATAATCAGGTTTTGAAGAATTTAGCTAAAACGAATTTTAAGATATAATAAAATCATATACAATCTAATAAAAGCATCTTAGATTTAACTCTTTATATTTTATATACTATCGATAACTGTGCTGTAAGAAATAAGACTCAAGCTGTGTATAAAAAAATGTCATCTGAATTCTTCAAATGAATGACACGAGTATATAAAATATAAAGAGTTAAATCTAAGATGCTTTTATTAGATTGTATATGATTTTATTATATCTTAAAATTCGTTTTAGCTAAATTCTTCAAAACCTGATTATAATACGCTTCTAAGAAGCTTAAATTTTATTGGCTGCCTTAATTAAAATTAATTTCCATGATTGAAGTTTGAGCTTTAAAAGATTTAGTTATTTAATTATTGACTTCGGAGAAGACTCACGAGAAATCCCTTGTTCTTAATAATTTGTAATTCAATAATTATCCTTAATAGAATATCGCATACGCATGTTAACTTTTAAATTAATCTTGTAACATTTCTCTCTAGAAAGCAGAATGGAGAGGACCGCTTATGTAAAAAAACTTAACTTAAACCTCAAAAAAAGAATTTTAAAACATTAATTAAGAATCATAAACAAATATTTTTTAATATTATATTATGACATCTTAGAAATTATTTTCTTTTTTTTTTTATAAAAATCTATACAGATGTAAATGTGCAGTATATGTATTCCATTATAATACCTGTATGATTTCAGATTTGTTATATATTTCAATGCGAATGCAAATCTATCCTTTTAAATTTTTTATATTAATTCCCTTCTTTGCACGTATATATATATATATATATATAATGTACATATATATTTCACAAAATACAAGGAATAGATTTAAAAGTTTATCTAACATAATTCTACAAAAAATAATTTTATAAACTTTTCATAAAAAAAAATGTGGAATCGTTTTCATTCCAATGATAATATGATTAAAACTGTTTTATTTTAATTCAAGTTATTGACTTGAATATGTGTACTTTCATCAAATACATTGTATCAGTGAAGTACACTTAATGGTCCTCAATAACTGTATATATACTACAACCTACGTATAAAAGCACTTTCGAGAAAAGCTATTGAACTGGACAAAAAAACGTTGACTAGCCATCTAGAGGCAGGTAGACGATCTATTTGATAATAGATACTAGAAAATACGAAAATGGTTAGATGCAGCATACACTAGGCGTATTCTTTTCCGTACAGTTCTGAACTAATGCTATAAATTAGAGTGAAACGAACTATATGTTCACTCTAACTTGTTACACCAGTATACACCAATTCAGAAATTGGAATGGGAAAAGAACAGATCTTTAAATAATTGAGTAAGAGCTTGCTGTTATTGATATATTTTTCTAGATTTTGAACAATATCATCTACATTAAGCAAGTGAATAAATACAATGTGAATAAATAATGAGAAAATACAAAAATGAAAACTACGTTTTGTCTTTTTTAAGATTTTCTTCAAAAGTAATGAAGTAAAAACGAGCATACTCTACAGAATTTTTTTTTCTTAGTTTATTGATCCTCTACACGCTTCCGAAGTTTTGACATTTACATTCCAAACATAATGCCAGCGGGATCTTTTGATTGCTACATGAATAACATTAGTGCAATCAATATCAAGATGTGAAGATCGAGTCCCGAAAAGGAGTCATTTCAGATTTTCAGAGGGAAAGAGAACGAGAGTTTAAAAGAAAGAAAGTGAGAACAAAGAGAGAATGAGAAAAGGTGAGAAAAAATGGTGGCAAGAGAGAGAGCAGAAGAAGATAAGAGGTCACAAAAAGGAAAAGAAAGAAAAAAAAGAAGGAAAGCAATTAATTTTTATTTTTTGTTTTTATATATTATTAATCTAATATTTAATAAATACATATTATTATTATTATTATCTCTTTATTTTTCGAAGATTTAAATTCTATATTATTACGTTTTCAAAAATTTACAAAAAGCAGTGAAATTCCTAAAAAAAATCTTTAAAAATAGATATATATATATATATGTGTCTTGCGTCATAAAATATTTGGTTAATTGTATTTATTTCATATCAGTTTTTTATTAAGAAGAAAACAATATTCCTAATCTTTTTTATGTACTTGGCGTATATTTTTTTTAAAAAAGATTTTTTTAGTGGTTTCTCTTTTCTCAAGTAAATTAAAGTGCAACGGACTTTCGCATAATTTGATGAAAGTCGCATGATTTGATTTTTTATGAAAGACGTGTCGAACGAAACTTATTATTGCCGTGTATAATTACACATGAATCTTATTATGCCTTTACACACAGCTGACAGCCTAAATGTATTCCCTAATTTATGCTCGTAACGTCGATAGAAATAATTCAGCAGATGGCGAATACAGACCTCGCGGCCGTGCCGATACCGCAACGAGAGAGAGACGTGTTATAATCCTAATATTCCTGATCTCGCCGCGATGCTGCCTAGGATGTATTATGTGAAAATTCTAGGCTACAGGCATTTCCCGGATTTATTGCGGGTTCGCGGTGGCTGACAGTATACTTACATATTGTCGGTGAATTTCAACGCGGTGTTACGCAATCGAGTCCGCTCACGCGCTCGTTCATATTTCTACGTGAATATGTATTTTATACACGGAGCTTCGAATATATTTCAAGTTATCTCCAAGCGGCAAAACGACGGCGCTGTGCTGAAAAATTTCGTGCGGTTTTCGAGTAGCGAAAATTAATGCACCAGGTCGTTAATAACCCGCCAATATGACTGCTGCCACTGAGTATATCGATAATGGATATTATGAAAAGAAGATGCAAACGACGCTCCTTCATTAATGCGATGATGCATTATCGAGGAGAATGCGCAGGGACATGTTATTAATGCGCAGTCAATTTTAATGCGACAGATGATTGCTCATTTGCGCGTTTTAAAAGCGTGTAAGAAGTAAAAGTATGTATTAACACATTATATGTTATCCTATTATGGCTTTTAGAAAAATAATCGCGACTTGTAATTAATTAATTTAAAAAGACTCAATATTTCAGTATTTATGCAATGAATATACGTTACGAATTAAATATAGAAACATACTATTCCGCCGAACACACTTTTTGAATAAATATTTAATTAATTATTTAACAATATATTTATTCAAAAATAATTACGACTTTTCGGAAAAAATATACGGTAGAACATGTTTCTGTCTTTAATTTGTAACGTTTATTGCATAATAACACATCGAATCTTTTTCAATTAAAATATATTAACTATACTCGTATATCGTGCTTCTTTTAATTCTTCTAAAAGCAATAAATTATTTTTGAATAAATATTTAATTAGTACCTTAATTACAAGTTAATATAAAAATGATATGAAAAAACAAATAATATGAAAAATTACAAGATCGTTATTAATTAAATAATTTGATTTAATTCAAAAAATTATATTTTAGACATAAAGGCATATTATAAATTAATAACGTTCTTGTATATATACACACTGAGATAAAAAAGTCGTTAGCAATTAGATATTTAAAGACAAATAGCACTTCAATTATGTACTATAAAATTCTAATAAGAACAATATATCATAAATAAATTATATAGAAAATATAATAATATAGTAAGAAAATACAGTAATATTAATTGACTATATACATGATTATTAAAGTTACTTGAACAATTGTTAATTAATTACTCTATATAATATAGTACTCTTCATTTAAAAAAAATGTTTATTGTCTAAATTAAAAAAATATAATTATGTATTTTATTTTTATGAGATTTAAGTAACTATTTTTAATGTAATTGAGATGTTACTATATTTCATTATCATGCACTTAATAGTTTACAAATATTATTGCCTATTTTTACAATGTTGAAAATACTAGATTGATAGCTATTATTATACTCTATAAAATTAGTTACAGATATACAATATTGCAAAATTTATAATTACCATACTATTTCGTTTCTTCTCATTGTCAGTGTATAAATGATTTTTAACTTATATGATTATACTTATATGATTTTTAATTTATAAAAGAATTATTTATTAAATTAATTCTCAAGAATTTAAGATTTTTCGTAAAATTCGTATTACAAAAATAGACTTTTAATTTCATTTTAGAGAGTCTATACTTGGACAAATATTCCGCATACAAACAACCTTTACCATACAAATTGTAAACCACGTTGCGTTCTAAAATTACATGTCATGTATATACACAGTGTTCCAGATTCCAGAAATTCCTCGCAATTTATTCGTTATGTGCGACATAATTCAAGATAGCTGTGTTGATATTAAAGATACATAAGTCATCAAAAATATTAAGACAAGATGGAATAAAGTTGTATCGTGAGATACAGGTAATTCAATACTTTTTGATTAAAGATCAACTCAGAGTGTACTCAGTTGATTGTGAAAAATTATAATTACTCTCATAATTATTTGACGTCATTAAAGTATTGTACGAATATGTGCAAAAAATGTACATAAAATTTATAATATATAGAACAAAATATATAGAACAAATTGTACCCTAGTATTTGTTAATTATTATTCATCGGAAAATACAGATGATCATTGTCTTGACATTTTTATTGACTCAAGTAATTATGTCTTTAATTCTCTCTCTCTCTCTCTCTCTCTCTCTCTCTCTCTCTCTCTCTCTCTCTCACTCACTCACTCTCTTAGGGCAGATATTAAAATTTTTTGCAATACATCACAATACAGAAAAATTATTAATACACTTACATTTGTTACATTCCTTTATTTATGTTTTTATTTATATTTATATTAATTATTTATTTTTATATAATAAATTAATTTTAAATATTTCCAAAGAAAAAAAAGTGTAGCAATTTTGATCATCAAGTAATGCAAATTAGAAGAAATAGTCAAGAAATTATAAGAATTAAATTGTAAAATGCAGCAACACGATTCAACAGATGAGTAAGCGCTTCTTGTATTGATATATTTTTCTTGATCTAAAAATTTGATTAGATAATTTAAAAGAATACATCAATAAGCAAACGCTTACTCAATTTAAAGGTCTGTCCTTTTTCCACTTCAATTTCTGAACTTCACCTAATATATATAGTTACTGAGAATCGTTAAATTGTCCATTAACTGATGCAGTGTATTAGTTAAAAGTACATATACTCAAATGGATTTTGTTGCTGTTTCCCAAAGTTATATATAAATTAGAGAACACATATATTGCAACTATGTATGTTGAGAAAAATAACGAAATTGTTTAACGTATTCGATAAAAATCGTTTCACGTTTTTTCTTGGTAATATTTGATTAGAAAATTTGTAAACACTTTAGTTATTAGATGCTGAGAATAATCATAATTAGATAAAATATTGTAAATAATATTTTTAAAAAACTAAATTTTACCATTTAATTTTTACAATTTAATTTTTATAATTTCTTGATTAGTTTTTCTAACTTGTTATTATGATGATAGAAACCACTTTTTTTTCTTTAATAATGTTTAAAGTTAATTTATTATGTAGGAATAAATAATAAATGTCATAAATCAAAACATAAGAAATATAATAAATGTAAATGTATTAATAACTTTTCTGTGATTTTAACTTATTGTGTGAAAGAAAATTTTGAAATAATATTCCATTGATCCTAAAATTAAGTTTTATAATTTTTAAGACCGTTCTTAAGACTAAGGCCTACGCATAATGGAATAAATATTAGGAACAGAAATAAATATTGAGATTTTAACTTATCAAATACCAGTTACATTGCGGAATACATAGTTTCTTATAGGTTAAAACCTTAATATTTATTCCTATTGCTAATATTTCCTCTATTGTGCGCAGGACCTTATTTTCTTTCTAAAGAATTATTTATGTGCATTGAACCCAATAGTATCTACCGTGTGCATGCATACGTGCGGGTGTGCGAGCCTGAGTGCGTGTGCGTTTAGGTATTTTGTTTTTCTAGTACCTGTTTTTTCTAGTACTATTTTTTCCAGAATATCTGTATCTGCATCCAGGTACTAAAAATAAAAGTACATTCACATACTGTTTACATGAAAATTCATGAAGTTATTAGGTGAAGAGCAAAGAGATTCTTTGAAAGTACTGATTGCTATTTTTTACTTGTGTAAAAATTCCTTTTCGATTTTCGCGCCTCTCATTACGCTGTCTATTGCATTCCGTTCTGTCATTTTATGTTGTTATACTTAATACACTTCAAATGTCATCCGTATTTTGTGTAGTATATTATAATTGTAAAATTATCCCATACAACACTGTCTTAAAAGATGTCCAAAGGAAATCTACTTCATAAGAATGCCTTCAAGATGCCGCTAGGAGAACTGTGTTCTATGGGACTTTTTAAATAAAGATACTTGAAATACTATTTTGATTTTACTTCTTTTTTGATAGCATTTTATTTGGTTTTTTCTGCAAAATGTACTTGATTAATTTGAGCAGGCTTCTAATTAATCAAAACACTATATATTACAATTATAATAAATTCTTGCTTTTAACTCGTGTTTTTATTTTTTATTTTATTAATAATTAATTGTTAAATTTTTGATCAAAATAATCTTTATTCCATATCTCCTTTTTTCCAATATTTATAATTAATGATTTTAAAATAAATCGGGAGGATCCCGTTTGCCTACAAAACGATTGCCTACAGCTTCATTTGCACACAGCAATATTGCACACAATATGTTGCACACAATATATAGAACACACGACAATATTGCACACAGTACATTGCACACAATAGAGAGTATATAATAGGAAATATATAATAATTAAATATATAATAATTACCAAACTCCCTATTGTCCTGTGTGCAATGCGCTATGTACAATAGCGTTATGTGAAAAGAATGTTCAATGTTTATCTTAAAATATATTAGTTATTTATTTTATATATGAAGAGTCCTTCTATCTGTTAAATGTTTTGAGCGCAGGCTGTAAAAATGCGTAGAACACATATTTCATATTTCAAGTTTATATCTAAATGCTACAGTTTTCATGCGGTTAAATGTCTCAAATTGTGAATTAAGTATCGCAGAAAGATTATTACGAGTTATGTCTTATATTTGAATTTAAACTGTGTCTTTTTATTTATTTTAAAATATATTAAACACTTTAGGATTCCATTAGGATTGTTTTCGTACTTGGGAAGTAACGAGTTACTTGTAACATTACTTTTTTGTTATTTTTTTTTGATAATGATTTGATAACGCCGTTACTTTTTTTTATTAGCAACGAAAAGGTAACGACGTTACATCTTCTTTAATAACGAGTAACGAAATTGACCCCATCTTGTATCGTTACGTTTTTTTAGGTCCCTGTCGTCACAAACAATAATAACGTTTTTCATTGGCAGGATTAGTGCACGCTCAGTGCACTTTAAAGCTATTGTATTGTACATCACAATCAACACAAAAAGATGTAAGTTTAATAAAAATATAGAAACCAATTAAACTATAAAAATATTCAATACTTACACTTTATTGTACTATTTGATAAAATACACATTGGGTATTTTATCAATTGAGACATCTCATTTTTACATTTAAATTAGAATAGCGTAATGTGCACACTGAATGCGCATTAGTTCTGCCAATGAGAGAGAAAAACACTATAAGATTATAGATTAAATAAAGAAAAAACTTTTCCCGATTTTTGTTTCATTCAGTATCCTCGCTTTAACATAAGAACACTAAAAACTAAAATATCTATTATATGATAAAATATCATAGAATTAAATATAAGTATGTAAAATAATGATAAAAGATAAAAATGTTCAAAGATAAATATCTTTCTAAATATCTCATATTTTATTTATATTCTATTTCCGAAACCTGTTTTAACAATCAAATAAGTATTCAGATAAGGCTAACAAAAGTCAAACGTTGATGTAAAAGCGAAAAATTAGGAGATGCAGATAACATTCAAGTGTCGATGATGTTTAGAAGCCTGTTTTAACATTTAAAAAAGTGTAATTATGCAGAAGACAGATTTATTCATCGATTTTATTTCATTATCTCAATAGTCATCAACTCTAACCATTAATCTCGGTTTGCTGGGCACAGCGACACTTTTTTTCTGCAAGATTCATTCATTTCGTGTCGAATAATCCTAATTTCATCAAAATCGGTGAGTAGGCTTTCTTGCATAATTACAAAAAAAGTAATGAAAAGTAATAATTTTTTATCGTTTCTTTTAAGTAACGATAATACGTTACTTTTAAAAAGTAACTTTTCCAATCCTGTGTGTATGTATGTATACAAAATCATCGCGCAATTAATGTGATATAAATTAGCCGTTACAGAATGCAAGTTTTAGAGGCTGCGCAGTTCTTTTATATACTACGATAAAAAAGCGCGAGGCGCGGTAACGTTATAATAAAAACAAAATTTACGAATTACAAAAATCGAAGAACTACAGAATAGAATTGCAGGAGATTCCCAAACTCATTTCGAGTGTGCTTTTTAGGCTCCCGAATGTCCTTCGATCGTAACATTATCATATATGCTTATATATCGATTCCGTATTAAAACTTAAATTATATATTAGAAAATAATTTGTGTTTTTAAAATAAACAATTCTAATAATAATAATTGAAAACGTTTATAATCTTTTTATCGTGCGCTGCAATGTTCTCGTACTTATTCGTCGGAATGATTTTTCATTTCGGCATTCTCTCCGTGCCGAGCATATTCCAGCGGACATCTCATTCAGTCTCAACAACTCCGAGCAGCAAAAAAGGAGAGGAGGAACGCCGACTAACCGACTAATCGTGTCTTACAGCCGCAGACGCACTTTTGATCCGCGCCGAGTTCACTCCCATAAATATCGCAGACGGAACAGACTACACCAGCAGACGAGGAGCACATGGCTCTAAGTCCGAGGGCCACCATCAAAAAGACACGTCCTGGGCGGCGGACATCGTCGCCGACATCTGGTTTCGCCAGTGTGACGATAGCCTCGTTAGTTCCACTCTTGTAATCTTATTATAGGCCGCGTGCTCTCTCTCGGATTTTATTCCGAGTCGCCGGTTAGCTTCTCGACCACCGCCAACCGACGCCTGGTCCACTTGGAACGCGCGATTTACGATCGTTTCCGATGCGCTCGTCCCTCTTCCTGCTACTTGAACGACATCGACGCATGCAGTCGATATCGCGAGACAACCAGCTTCCCATTCGCGATATTAAATTTTCAAGCGCTTGACGACGTTGCTACCAACGCGCTGCTCGTGGTGTAAGTATGTAGTATACTGCTAGTTGCGATATAATATTAAAAGAAGTGGATTGCAGAAAGAACTTGTGCGCTTACACATAGAGTACAGAAATCGCAAAGATCTTTTAATTATTTTAAATTAGTATAAGCAAATATTTTCAAGCCTATGACGGTCAAAGGTAGATCTTTCAAATGCCCAAATAATTCACAGTGAATCTTAGTGCTTAGCGTTTAACTCTTTATTAGTCTCGCATAGAATGTCTATAGGATACTTCAACCTTATAAATTTGCTAGAAGTATGTGAATGCTATTTATACATATTATTATATTTAGGGCAAATTATTTCACAATAAAAAAAATGTTGCATTTATTTCTTTATCTAACTGAAAGATGTATTATTACTCTTTATTTAAATATAAATCGTTAAAGAGAACAATGAAAATTTAAGTATAATATTGAAGTGTCAGAAATATTTCCCGCAAATAACATAGAATTAATAATGTAAACGTTAAAGCACTAATATCCGCTTTGATCCGCTCAAAATTAGGATCTTTTCTCTTATTTAATTTATTTGATATTTTTAATCTAACGATGTATTTATATTTATTATTTTTATTAATATTGTTATTGTTATTAATTCATTTTTCTTAATTTCTATTAGTATCACATTTTTAAGATTTAATGGTTGATGTACGAAGATAAAGTCTTTTTGCTTGTTACGTTGTACAACATTCTTGACAAAAGGTACTACCGCATCGTCTTCTCTTATAATTTGTTCCTGCTTTGTTACAGAAAACTTTACAAGTGCTTCTTTCCAGTTTTGACGTAGATTTTCCTTCATATGCAGGAGGTAAGAAAAATTTCTGACCTACATCTTCTTTTACATAAGTTTAAAGAAAATGCCAGTTTGAGAGATAATTTGTAGAGAACAATAAGCGAAAATCACAATTAAGAAATCATATGAAATCATCGAAAATTTTTCCTCCACAATTCTATTTTTCCGTCGAGCTATCTTGTCGGATTCATAATCGTTGAATTATCACTCAATTCATTATTCGATAGCGAACGTTTCGTGATTCGTATCATTTTGACACTTCGTACGACTGTATTCGTTTCGCGCATTACGTAAAAAAAAAAAAAAATTCTCTCAAAAAGCTTGCGATGAGCGATCGCAACAAGCAGGGCAATCTGTACCGGCGGGCAAATACAATCACGGCTTCGGTAAAATAAAATAAAAAATTAGAGAGGATAAAAAAATACAAATCAACTGCGTCTACCTCGTTCGAGCATCGAATGCGAAACAACGAACGAGCCGAAGCGCGGACGGTGGAGTAATTAGTCCGGGGCACTTACATAATTCAAAAAGCTCGAAAAAAGGTCTCACCGCAATTTCCCCGGGTTTTTTTCTCTCCCCCTTCTAACCCCCTTCCAGACCCCCTTTCTACCCAACACCGTACGAGAACACTCAATCACTGTCCCGCAAATAAAGTATTTTAATGCGCGGTCGTTAGCATGCTAATAAACGGTCGGCTTGCATAATTCTCGGCGAGAATAAAGTGGAAGAATGGACTGCCAGGGGAATAGAGGGACGTGAAGAGACCGCGAGAGAGTCAATCCTCGGGCCCTTAGGCCCCCTTGCGATTAATTACCGCTCGGTCAGACCGTCACGGCCGATGAGAGTCATTAGTTTCTTCGGGAAATCTCGACGTCGAAGCAGAGCCTGGAAAATCATGGGGCCTGATGTAAAGTTTAAAGGTAGACTCTCCTTCCTTCTTTGTTTTATGACACAATCATGTATGTACAATACATTGACAAACTAATATTTATCTAACGTAATCTGCTTTAGCAAACTTATTAATTGACGTATTTTCTTCGTCAATTAGCCTTCCAGTTCATTTGCAGGAAGGTCGTAGGACATAATACATCTAGACCGAACATTCTCCGAAATTTAGGAAAAAAAATGGATCGAACGAGTGTGCCCTTTTCTACATGAGGACTATCTCCACTTCTTGAATGTTTAGTCAATATATGTATACTATGTTTATGAGAAAGACTCAAGAGTGGTGTACGGAAGATTTGGATCTGGCTTCTGGCGAGGATAAAAGAAAATGTCACGAAAGGAACGATTTTGCTCTGAAGTATCTAAAAATCTGTATCTACATAGAAACAAATCTGAAAATAATTTCATTGGACTCTCAAAATAATTTCGTAGGAAACGCATGATGAATACTGCAAAAAGTTTTGAGATTTTAGCAATCAGTTTGAGCGTCCTACATAATTATTTTGATCCAATAAAATTATTTTCTGATATCCAGCTAAAGGACGTTGTTAAAAAGGAGCCCAATTTTTGCCCAAAAAGAATGTAAGTAAAAGGAATAGGGTTTTTTGCAGAGTTTAACCTTCTAGATACGACACATGTATTAAAAAGTTTGTAGCGTTCGGGAAACACTTTGAAAATTGAGCATGATATACTTATTCAAATGTCAATATTTGCCTTAATTTTTGAAGTGTTCCCCAAACACCGTGAACTTTTTAAGAACTTTGTCGTATCTAGGAAGTGAAAATTTATCAGAAAACACTGTTACTTTTACTTACATCTTTTTGAGCAAAAATTTACACTTTTTTAATATCCTTTTGAATACTTTAGCAAAACGTCCTTTCCTTACAGATATCGAAAACTCTTTCGTGCGAGTTTACAACGGGAACCAATCGCATAATTCAGGAGTAGCCCGATTCCCGCATTATTTCAGCAATGTTAATCCTCCGATCCCACGTTTCAATATGACCGATTCATTTTTAATGGACGCAGATGGATGAGCTTCGGCTTTTTTCTGCACAACTGGTAAAACTGAGATACCCTGACAGGCGCGGTTTTAGCGCACGTATCGCATGCGCGTCGCGCGTGCATCGTCCTGACAGCCGGCCTTGCCAGCTGAGGAAACGAAGCGCGAGATTCCGCGGGAGCGGCGAGCACCGCCGGCGTCGTAATTACGACCGTTAGTTCGCGCATACATCAATTATCGACGACACGACGACACGGGTCCGCCGCCCCGGGCGGCATAGTCCCGGCGATGGGAAACGTCGCGTCGCGCACTATATCATCCGCGCCGCTTTCCGTCGAATCCTCGATTCGGTACTCGATATCAGCATCGATGCGATAATCCGCACCGAGACTTCATCCGCCGAAAACACCGTCAAAGATATTACCTCAGAATTTAGCAGTCACACCGATATGCAGGGCTCTTTCAAGGTGGATTTAGATCTTGATATGAAAAGCAGAAAGCAGAAAAGCACCAGCCAATCAAAACTTGCGCTGATAATAAACAGTACAGAAACAAGCAATTACCAGCGCGAATTCTGATTGGCTGCTGCTTTTCTGTGTAGGTCTGAATCCACCCTTACAAAAAACTATTTTGCTGAAATATCTAAAAATTTAGCTAGATCTCTAGTATAATCAGATCTGAAAATAATTTTGTCGGACTTGTAAATAAAATAAATAATTATATAAAAAAGATATGGAGCTAGCAATGCAAAAGTTCAGATCCCGATTTATTATTCATAATTCAAGCAGCTGTAACTTCGTTAAAAATGAATGAAATTTAAATTTTAAAAAGGGGTTTTAAAGCTTAACACATCTATTTTCGAAAGATCACTGTTTTGTGAATTTTTGTAAGATGGTTCAATTTTTACATATAAAAAACTACAAGCTGGACACAAAATGAACAACTTTTCTCACTTTGTCTCTGTTACGTGCTCAAAAAAAATTTGCAAAAATTTTCTAACAGCAACTTAACTAAAAACTTTCTAATGAGAAAGCTTCACGGAAAAAAACATAGCTGAAAACTTCACTAATTCAGCAAATCTGCAGTCGTAATATATAGGCAGTTAATTTTCTATGTTAAAGTAGCAAAATTGGCAACTTAACATTAGCTATTTGTTAAACCATCAAATCTTCTTAGTTATAAATGTTGAAATCGTGCAATAAGTTACAGGTTTGCTGTACCCGATTTATATTTTTTTCCGTGTTAAAGTTTTCCTTAAAAAATCATCTTTTTTTAATGATTTTAACACTTTTTTATACTGAGTTATCAGGTTAAATAAAAAGAACATTTTAACTTTGATTGTTTATAATTTTGTTAAAAATCATCGTATCGTAATTTAAAAAACAAATAGATTTTTAAAACTAAAACTTTACTCTATCAAATAATATAATTGCCATAATTTGAGTGAAATATTATATTATGTTTGAATTTGCATAAAAATTTTTTTAGAATTAAGCTAGAATTTTTGCTGACCCAATAATTATATAGGACGCTCAAACTGATTGATAGAATATCAAATTTTTTTGCAGCATTGCTTATTGTGCTTGAGTTTTTTATACAATTATTTTGATGATCTAATAAAATTGTTTTTAAATTTGTACTTAGCTAAATTTTTAAACAAGGGAAACATTCAACTGACCAGACACATACTTGTATCCAGACATTTACACAAAACTTTATTTGTTTATATTAATCTCTCAAATGCCTTTTTAAATATAGTATTACAATTTAATTGTAATCTTTAAATTAAATTATAATATTGTAATAAAAATAACATTTGAGAGATTAATAATAATAAATTTACTTTGTGTAAGAGTATTCGGACATATAAATGTCCAATCATTGGGACATTTATCTTATTTCAATAAAAATTAATTAATGTTATTTCGATTATTTGAGCGTGAAAAGCCGCGAAAGATTTTTAATGACGGATCTACTGAAGGTAGAACTGAAAAGAATGAAAATTTTATTCTCGACTTTCCATATATTTTTACATCAGCAGGATTGTAAATAAAATCAGAAGGTTAAAAAAAAGTCAGATAGAAGAGAAAGGAGTGGTTGAATTGTTTAATTATAATATAATTAAACGTTATCTTTCTCGTTCGTTGCATCAACAACGCCTAGAAAATATGATAATAAGTACTTCCCTTAAATGCATTTTTCTTTATTACAAGTTCAGTTTATTTTCTTATACATAAAGATGGTAAAGAAAGATATCTTGCTTTAATATTTTTAGCAATTTTACTTTAAAGTAAAATTGTGCTCGTTAATGTAAGGGAATCATTAAATTGTAAGTGTTTAGTTCTCTTTAATTTTTAATAAATAAGCTTATTACTGCTTTTTTATTACTTGTCGTATCACCGAAGCACACGTGACCTAACATCCAAATAAAGTGGCGCGTGTTCACCACCTTCGAAATATACAATGACAGAGAAACGGCGGTTTATCTCTCTCTCTCTCTCTCTCTCTCTCTCTCTCTCTCTCTCTCTCTCTCTCCTTGTCTATCTCGTTCCTCTCTCCCCTCAAATTACCTAAAACCGATGAAAAGCCCATTAGTTCAAGTAGAAATCAAGCCGACGTGACTAAAAACGCGTTTAATGGCCGTCGGCGCGCGGCACAGCACCGGCGGTCTTTTCGTTGTCGAGTCATTAAGAGCCAATCTCTCGCGAGGCTTCTATTAATCACGCGCCATCGAAACGCCAGCAGCTTCTACGATCGTTTCCGCGAGCGCACGCATACTTCGCCGCGAATTAATGATCGGTTATGTCGGTACGTGTTATTACGCTATACAAGCCGGAGTACAGATGCTTAATCGTCAACTGCACTGTGGTTAAATTTCGGTAACGTAACTACTACCATCGAAATTCAGGATGGTCCCGATAAATGAAGGATATAATAAGACTTTAACAGATCGTGAGATAACGTCTACTTTATTTTTTATTTATGACGGGCAAAGAAATACGCAAGAAAGAAAAATTTATGGTCGTACGTTAAAATTTGATAAAACCTTTTTTTAAATTACTAACATAATATTAATGTGTTAATATGAATTGTTATGGTTCCAAAATTGATTGCCAGTATTGAAAGTCTATAGTACATGTAACGTAAACTATAGATTTTCAGCACTGACGGAAGATCTGGAACTCGACCTATAAAAGTGTATAAACTGTTTTATGCGATAAGTAAATAAATTCAAAATATTAATACGTAGGCAGAAAAAAATGTACAAAAGAGAGGCACAGTCTGAAGTAAAATTTAATGAATTATTTTTAAAAAATACTCTAATCTTACACTAATGTTTTATGTACAATTATTTAAAAAATTATATGTATAAACTGTCTTACTCCAATCGATAATTTTAAAAAGCTAATGCATCTATAATTCAATAGTTTTTTCTGTATTATAAAAAATGTCACGTTCAAAAAACTTATATTGCGAATCAACATCGATTTGCAATAGGCATCGATATTTTCGGAGAATGTTTTATCTAGCGAACAAACACGGGCTGTTTCTATAAATAGAATAAAAGTAACTTAACTTAATATTAAGTCAACTGGTTGGATATAATTCGGAAAAGAGAAATACGGCAGGAAATACAGTTAAACGCGATATCATCGGGAGAGGAAACAGAGGACATCTAGCCAGATAAAAGTGGCATAAATCTACTGAATCGAGATATCGAGACTGCCGAGTAGTAAAGTCGTTATACGACTTTTTATTTCCTAATAGACCGTAGAAATCTTTAGAGACTTAACATACTCCTCTCAATTAATTCATGGATTACTGTCTTCTTTCACGCATCTTATATTTTATCTTAATTAATAATTCATTTAATTGTTATTAAACATTTGCGTTTTGCTATCCAAGATGAGCTTGCACATTTGTTTTCAGCATATACAAGTATATTAACAATTTGAAAGAATATTTATTTAATAATTTCTTTCTTTTATTCTAAAGTTATTTTAATAAGCGAACGATATAATAAGAAAATCGATTATATTTTTAAATTAATCGATTATCTTTATCTTCTAGAATTCTAGATAACGTAAAGAATTAATAGAATATCAGAAGGCTATAACTTTGAGCCGTAACATCGTAATCAGCGTCCTCGTATCATCCGTATTTCATTCTCAAACCGGATCTCATCTGTATCTAACGCTCTCTTCTCATTGTAAAAATGAAAGTTGGCAACATATAGTACACATATAGACATCCGCATTCAATATCGAGTATAACGACGGAGTCAGAGTCACTGCGAAGTGTCTCGGAAGAATTCGCGCATTTTCACACGTGCCAGGACTCACAAAACACGTCCGCTTCCTCCGTGGTGCAGATGATATCACGGGATCGTAAAAACGTTGGTTTCCTCGGGTTGGGCTGATCGTAGCCAGCCGGTGTGGCGGTACTCTCTCGGAATCGAGAAATCTCTCGTCTTCGGAGGAAACGAGGACTTAAATAAAGTCGCGCGCGACCCTTTTTTACGACTGATATACATTAGCCTGGGTCGTTAGCAACAGCGCGATCGTGCTCTCGACTTACTCTACGTTAAGTCGCTCGAAACATCTCTTCGAAGATATCCAACACACCTGGCGAACCGCTATGTGGGGTCGTTCTCTTCCTAAGGTGACGAAGATCCCGGAGATTTCCGTAAGATAGAATAAACGTTGTATTCATGTGTGATTCTGTAGCCGGAGAAAGTTATAACAACGTTAAGGCTTTTTTAAGACTTGTGATGGTAAATGAGAGGAATTTTTCTGATATTAAATAAGAATTTTTATTTATTTAAATATATTTTTATATATTTTTTATATTTCGCAGTAATTTGTTTCTATATTTTCTTATAATATTGTAACTTATTAAAGTAAGATTTTATAATATAATTCAGAGAGACTATAAGATTATTCCTTGCATTATCGGTCAACCTTGTATTTCATACAACCTGCATTATTAAAGAAAAAATAAAAAATGTTTATATTACCGATCCATTTCTTTCGAAATTATATATTTTTGTGTACAAAAGTAAATAAATTAGAAGTGCAAATAGTGAAAAAAAAAATTACTGTTTTTAAAGGTTTTCTCTTAAATTGCTAAGTATTACAATCTCTATTTTAATATAAAAGGACCAACTATTTCTATGTTACATATTTTCAGTCAACATCTTTTTAATCTGTTATATAGAGCCCGAAATCCACTTCCGGAACTTTAACAAACAACGATACAACATGGGACAGTATAAAGGCTGCAGCGCGAAACAGGACAGCAAGGGTCGAAGAGTGATGCGCCTCTTGACCGTGGACCATACGTAAAGCAGATGAAATTAATCGCGCAATAAAAGCTGACAGCCGAGCACTAACGTGCTAGTACACTCCGAATTCCGGAAAATATATCGTTCACACCTGCGCGACAAGCAAGGTGAAGCTGAGGCGTTAAGATCAACTTTATTAGCCCAACGTCCCAACTCAATTTATCGAGATAAATTTATCTTTAGGAAAAATATGTAGCATTGAAATCATCATTTAATTAAAATTGTTAATGTATATATACATATATATGTATATGTAAAGTTTTTATTTTAATTTCTTTTATATAGTT
>NW_017305767.1:678425-693201 GCF_001594115.1 Trachymyrmex septentrionalis | reverse complement strand
TATATATATATTTGCAATATAATTTTAAAATTATTATAATTTAATTATATTTTATATTTATATTATGTCACAAAGTAATTATTATATTTATTATATTTTTTTTATAGTTAATTTGAAGAAATGATGGATACAATACAATATTGCGCTATAAACATTACAGTATCTTTATGAAAAAAAGAACAAATCTCAAAAAATAATACGATACTATTAATAATTAAAGCATAAAAGGATGTACGAAATTTTTAATCAATCTCTTTTGTTAGAAATTTAGTTATGTCTACAGACGAGTGGTCAATCCACCCGCGTGTCTCGCTATTATTGCACGCGACAGCGCGTCGCTCGTAGTCTCGAAACTCCGGAAGAAAAGTCGCGTCGCTTTGCGCCGCTCGAGAAAGAAGCAAAATGTAATTCAGTGCCCGACGTGTGCAAGCGGGCAGAAGTAACCGCGCGATAACACGGCATTCCGCCGTGAGAGGCTAGTAATTAAGACTTCAACTGGTCCCAAGAGGTTCTCGACGAGCGTGTCGTTCCCTTCTGTCTTATCGCGTGGCTCGATACGCTCATGGCTTATTTCTACGGGCGTCTGAGAGGATGCGGGATACAGCATCAAGTGGCAATAGTTCTTTCTCTTAAGTAGCTTGTCTCCCTGGATCGATCGAACTTGAGGTAGATCTTCTCACGACGCCAAAAAATTGAAAGTTATCGAGATTCCAAGATATCGTAATTAATGTTTTCGAATCTTAATCCTCTTGAATTGATTAAGAAATCTAAGTAATTTTTAGATCATTGATACTTCCATAATCTATCAACTATATCTAAAGTGTTTAAAGAATCTGAAAAGAAAAATTTTATACATTCTTATATATTTTTATAATTTTCTATAAAATTTTACGTGTTGCGATATTTTCGATATCTTGTGTTTTTGACGCAGCATGTTCAAAGTTTATTATCCTACGGCGAGTATTCACTTTACCGTGCTGCAAGAACGGAGGAACTTTTCGAAAATCTCAAAACCCTTTTCTCTTTTACGCAAACGTGGTGTCAACAATTTTATCAACAGCTTTCTTACGAAGTTTAACCTGGGAATATTATTATCTCATTTTTTTTTTACATAAATGATTACCTGGGATACTTTTATGGTTCAATTAAAATTAATATAAATATTATTATTAACAATTATTATTAATATACAACATATTGTATATTTTAATTATTTTCCGATTTATTGGCATTTAAAAACATTATACTATTATAGTTACAGATTTATTTAGTCACAATTTTTTGAAAAAAATAAGTATAAATCAAATAAATATTAAATGGAATAAACATAAGTAGCTTATTATGACAGTATTTCTAAAAAATAAATATTTTAATTAATATAACGCTTTGAAAAATTCTAAGATCAATAAACAAGCACGATTAAGATGTACTTATATAATAATTTATTTCATAGATATGATAAAAAAGACAGGATGTTTTGACCTAATTTGATCTTTTTCAGCAGACAGTAAATAAATTAATACATATTTAAAATCAGACATATTGTTAAGAAATATAAGGTATAAAATGTGGTGGTGCTAAATAAAGCATGTTCATAACAAAACATATAATAAGTTATTTAACGGAGTTATTATAAAACGTTAAAATTATTTAATAATAAAATATATACAAATATGATAAATATATATATACATATAATATATCCTTAACAGAGTCGTCATTGCCACATGAAAGTAGTTTGAGTCCATAAATTAAAACGAAATGATCAATAATATTGTCAGTTATAGTAAAAAATTGATAGTGTAGATATGAAACATTGTACTAAAGCGAAATAAAAGGTACAATGAAAAAACTGATTAACTTTTTATAGATATTTGTTTAAATAATACTACACAATAAAAAATTTTGTATTAAATTTAACACATTTCACATGTCCAAATTTTTGTGTTTATTTAACATAAGAATATAAGAAAGTAACATAAATATTATGTAAAAAAATTAACACAAGAAATGTAATACTTCGACACAATTTAACAGAAAATTTTAAATTGTTAAATTGATACATTTATAATATTAAATTTAACTGAAACTAGATGCTATTTTAATTTAGACGCCTCTGTTTAGATGCCTCTGTGATATTTAATATATGCAATATATACATATTTAACAGATATTTACTATTATGTACAAAGAGAAAATGACATAAAATATCTGTACTTTTTTACATATAAAATATGTAACTAGCAGCAGAACATATTTCTTCAGTAAAATTAACATTTATAATATAGAGTACAAATTTGAATAGCGGGGAAATTTGGATAATAATAAGCATTTGCAAGAATTTGAAAAAAATTTGAGACGTTATGTTTTATATTCGGAGTTAGTAGCAAAGAAGATACTGTAGTCTACATATTTATGTAAATTTGAAAAGGTATCTGTGTATCTGGAAGTCTGTGGAGAGTTTTATGTTAAGCAAGATAGGTAGAGAATTTTGGTTGTTACTGCAGTTGATAAAAATATATCCTGCTTTCTTAAGCTTTTATGAAAGCTACGTAGAAAGTATATAAATAGGGCCAAATTATGGATGAGTTCAAGTATTTTATTACAAAATTTGGTTTTTGTTGTAATTTTAATGTTTATTTTCAATATTACTCAAATTGCTCTTTAAGATATCCAAATTGCTCCTCAAAATTGAGTTTCATTAAAATTGTAGAGGGAAATCGAATAATGGCATTACGCTTCAAGATTTCAAAATCAATTTTTTATACTTTGGATAAATATTCCTTAAATATGAATTTACTGTTACATATTTAAAGTAATGATAAAATTATTATTTTTCGTGAAATTGTTTAAAATGTTTGAAATTATTCAAATTACCCCGCTGTACCCTATTAAATTAACACACATTATTTATTCTTACGATTTATGTTTTAAAACTACATTATTTTTATGTTATTTTTTTACTTACCTACAAATTATATTATTTTAACACTGAGAAACGTTAAATTTTAACACAAAATATTCAAATAACACAATCACATTATGTTAAATTAATATTCGGATTAAAAATTTTAACACAAAAATTTTAACAAAGATTTGTTTAACGTAAATACAAAATGTTTTTTACTGCGTAACTAAATATTTACTTAAATAAATAAATGTTTACTAAAATAATGATACTTAAATTATTATTATTATTATTATTATTGTTAGTTGGTTTCTTATACGAAATATATACATAAATATGTGTTTATATTGAATAAATAATTAGTACCACATTCCAACAAATATTAATAAAATTTAATAAATCTCTATTTTAGTGTAAATATAGTACACATTTGATACGTTTACTTCCATCTCGAACGGAATCTTAGATGTGAGTAAAATTTTTTTTCTTTATTAATTTAATATAACTTTTTATTGCGGATTTCAAATAGAATCGCATTTGTAGATTTGTAAAAAATAATTATTATTAATTTAAAAAAAATATGTTTAAAAAAAACAATTCATTTCCACTTTATAACACACAATTCGCATTTTCTCGCTGATATACAAGAACACTACAGATAACTATACCTTAAATATTATACACGCCAAACGAATGTAAATAATATTGTAATATTGATGTAAATCAATAAAATTCGAAATCAATAAAAAATCAGTCGTCTTCGAATCAAAATGTTGTCCTATCGATTTGCGAATGCGACATTTGGCCCGCATAACGATCTACCGTTAATTATCAACGTCAATCATCTCATTACAGGCGCGGACTCGCACACGCGATCGAAGTATCGGGAATACGGTGCATTATCCTTGTCTCGATTGTACGTACTGTAACGCTGATGAACGTGCGCTCGAAACGCTGGAAACGATTTTGCGCGCTCGCTCGCGATCGCTACCGAAACGCGGTAATAGACAGTTTACATTCGGCAATTCCGGTGAACAGTGAAACGTTTACCGTAGCGGTAACCGATCGTTACATCCGCCATACGTTTCCCGATAACGGCACGGCCCACTTCATGAGTTACTGAATCCGCAATCAGCGAGAGAGCGCCAGGCGGCAAAAGCCTGCAAGATCGAGTGCAAACGGGAATTCGTACCGCAAATTTGTTGTCGGGATGACAGTGATAATCAGATGGAAGCATTATCTTTTTAGAACACTAGAGAATTAATGTGCGCGAACGGAACACGTTGTATCGCAAATTTGTTGCTGTGATTGACGACTGGTAACATTATCCTTTCAGGATACATGAATTAACGCGCAGCCTTCGATCGACTCCCAGAAAATAAGTAGTTTCCCTATAAGCGCAAAATATTCCTAGAGAATGTAGATATTATTTAAAAAATTAAAGTAAGTTATAATATTTTGAGAATATCATATAATAATTTTTAATATTACGAGAGTATTCTATAGAGATTATATCCACTTATATAATATCCTTAGTATCCTTAATATCCTTGACATATATATTATTAAAATATTTGTAAATTTATAATATTAATTATTTTTTATTTAGTGCAATTTCAAATTACAATCCAGTAACGAAAAGTTCTTATCAGTCTATGCTACATCTTGTGTTAAAAAAAATGTTTCGGCGTGATTTTAAGTACATATCCAATACTACAACTGCGCGCCAAATTCATCATTTTCAGTCTTTAAACGTATACTTATTTTGAATAGATGTAGCAGTTTTATAAATTAAAGTAAATGCTATTACAATATTTTTAATGTTTTAACAATATTACGATAACATTAAATAACGTCATTTTTAATAACATAATATTATAGGAGTGGATATATAAACATCCATTAATATTTCGAGAATATTATTTAATATTATATAATTTTAGTAATATTCTCAAAATGTGACAATATTCTAAAAGAGAGAGAGAAGAGAGAGAGAGAGAGAGAGAGAGAGAGAGAGAAGAAGAGAGAGAGAATATGCTTAAAATTACTTAATATTAAATAATATTATGCATCATTAGGCCTAATCTTCTCGTCCATTGTTCTTCTAATTAGAAATGTTATTTCTACTTTTAAAAAATGGAATTTCATATAGTTTTTTTTATCGAAAATATCAAACAGATGGTTTATTTAAAAAACCCTTAAATAGCTAAAAAAAACTTTACAATCATTGAATCTTAAAAAATCAGAGGAAACAGGAATGACATTCCAAACCCGAAAATTAAAAATTAAATGTAATAATATAATACATATTTATTAATCTAAATTACATTTTAAATTTTAATTCTAAAATTAAAAAAGATAGTATGTTCTATAATATAATAAGACAAGTAACGTCCCTGAAAATGCATAGAAGACAGCCAATCAGATATGGATCCAAATATTGAAAAATAATATAGCTGCATGTCAAAAAAGAAATGACGTCAATTTTTGACATGTGTCAAGAAGTCATAAGTCATGAAATTATAGAAGAAAATGCATTTAAATATTGCTGTTGCATGTCGATTTCAAATGTAATTATAAGTATAACGCTTTAAATGTTCCACAAACATGTCCCAAACTTTTTTTATTTGGATCGAAATTATAGTTTAATCCAATACATCATAGTTTGATGAATAAACTATGTTAATTATTTTGTTTTTTATTTCTCGCCTTAGCTTCCCTTAAGATATCTTATTAAATTACCTTTTTTTTGTAAACATCTGTGAAACCTTTAAACTCTCAAACGTCGTTTTTGCTCATTTTTACGCTTTTCTCTCTTAAAATAAACTTCTCAATCAAGCAAATTTCTCATATAAAAGATCACGTTCGATGCCACGCACTTGAGGGATTTCTCAAAGATCCCTTTGAGTATCGCGCATCGATGTTTCAACCGCAATCGCGATAGATATACGAACAAGGTACGAGATCGATCAAATTAGAGTTTTCAGCGGTTTTATACCCGCGACCGACCGGGCGTAAATTCGAGAGGGGGCCATCGTCAATGGAGGCAGGTGAGCCAGGCTAATGCTCACGCATGCATGAAGTGCGGTGGATCCCGCTGCACTTCAGATGCATTCAGGCGCGATTGATGCACTCGAAGATGTAGGATAGGTTCGTTATTTTGATAGCGCACTCGCGCGATCGCATTCAGGGGCGCCGTCCGCACCGAGTGCCGCGTCAAATCGAGTTAAGGAAGCACCCGCGAGCTACGTAAATACTGAAGTACCTCTGCCAGTCGGATAGCCAAGATCGCAATAATAAATTGCAATTAAACAGTTAAAGTGGTGAGACTGCAAGTTGGACTACGCAGAAGAACGAATGAAATCAACTACGTCAAAATTGCTTTATTATACGCACAGTCAGGCGTACGTTGCGGAAGTTTCAACAGTTTCGCACAAAATTTTCACGATCGTTGCATTGTATTATGTAATAAGAGCTCATCTTGAAGTATCTTCAACAATCTGATATATTTTCTGAGTTATTTTAATACATTAAACATTTTCCATTTACTTGAAAGATTACAATTTATTTTTGTTATTGCTTTATAACTTCATTCTTTGTCCACTATACTTGTCCACTATACATTTTATTGCGATTACATATAGAATTGTTATGTTATATGTAGGTAATGTATGAAATTTTTTAAATTTTGATTTTGATAGAAACTTGTGTAATATTTTCAAAATCTCTGCTATACCGAAATTTTTGTTTCTTGTAACACTAGAATCAATTCTTAATTTCTTAATTAATTATCGAGCATATAATTGCATAAAAAGAAATTTATTTTATTTTAAATATTTATTTCTTTAGCTTGTTTTAAAGAAACTTAAATATATAAATTAAATATAAATTGCTTTTAAATATTTTCCTTCATTTATCTATATACACAGAAAAATACATACTGTATGCAAATAATAATTTGTTTTAAGTATTTCAAAAACTCATATACCTACAAATTTATTATAAGTTCATCACAAATCAAATTTATTTAAAATATACTCTGAATCTCCCTAGTAAGAGAGTTTAATACTTCAATCAAAATTATATATATTAGATTAAAACAAATTCGATTTATTTTATAATTAAAGTTATTTTCTTGGATCAATTTTACAATATTGTTTAAAAGAAAATAAATTCTGTTTTAAGTACATATTAATAAATTTTTCCAAAATTTGTAATAACTACATTTTAACATTATTATCAAGAAAATATTCTTCATTAAAGATGATTGTTATTTAGAAAAAAGAAAGTAAATTGAATAATCACTTTTTTTACCAATATAGTGATATTTTCCTATGCATAAAAGCAAAAAATAAAAATAGTTTGCTTTTAATGAATGAAAATAAATTAAATTTATGGCAGAAATAAGCACTTTGTCAACTCTTCTCACAATGATTCACGTATAATAAATAATTGTACGTAAATGAAATATTTAACGCATTTAGGCTTTTTATTAAAACTATTCACTTCTTATTAAAGGTATTCAATTACGCAATTTACATTTCGTCAGGCATTGAATCACGATCAAGACGAACGTTCTGTTTTTATCGCGTTTACAAATTCAATTTTTCACAGTAAAATTTACCATAAATGTTGTCAGCTGCATAATGGAAACCGTGTTGAATTACCACGCTAGCATTCTTCATGAAGGTACATTTCAACAGATAAGCCAAGACACCGGTGTATACCGGTGGTTAGCAGAAAAAGCAGAAACTTTCGGAGCGAGATACGTATAATGCGGAGGAGCAACGGCAGCGGTGTTGGGTGTGCAGAGAAAACTAAAGAACCAAGCATCCGCCCTTAGGTATCATTTCGAGCATGTAATGCATCCGTGCACCTACGTGCGATCTCACCCTTTTCTTTTCTCTCCTCGACGGCTTTCACGGCTCCATGAACCCTTTCGAACGTGTCCGCGATGCGATCGCAAACGATAGAGTGTCCCGAAATATTTTGACCGCACGATCCTCTTCATTCTTACAGCGAGCTATTTCAAGCGTGCTTCTGACAGATGAACCAAGAAAAATATGATAATAATAATTTTAAAATATATGAATAACACTAGTCGACAAAATTTTACTTTTTTTTTGTGTTCAATTGATTTGAAAAGGTGTCTCTTGTATTATTTATTTCCTTATATTTTTATGTTAATTTCAAATCTGTTTTCCAAATTTATGAGAAGAGCAGAATTTTTAAATAACATTTGGAAATTCCTCTACACATTCCTTTTGATTTTTTCTACTTAGAATAAACAAATAATTCGTAATAAAAGAGTAACTACTGAATTATAACATGATTTTCTACTTATTATAAAATTTTTCAAATAAATGATTTTAATTTAAAAAAATAAATATAATTATATATATGAAATTATATTATAAAATATTTTTCCTGGGAAATCATTTTAATTAAGAAAAAGTGTCAATGAGAACTATTAGCAAATTGTATGTTTTTTTAAAGATATATTGATTACAAAAATTCGAACCCATAGGATAAATGCTCAACATTAAAAATCAGAATTTAAAAATATTTAAAATAAATAAGAATCGGTCAGAATTATCCATGTAACCGAATCATTGTATACATATGTATAATTGATGTAACGTTCTTTAGAAATTGATTTAATTCCAAGAAATAGCTCAGCGTTAAAAGAGAAAGTGTACAGGATAAGATATAAATTTCCTTTCTCACGCAACGCGCACGTATATCACAATAATGCAAAACTTCCGACTGAAAAGAAAGAGAAAACTATAATTTAAACTGCTGTTACCGTGAAAAAAATTTCGTTTATACATGTTGCGGTAGTCAACAGCTCGGGCGCGTCACCGGCAATTTTTGCGCGGGAGTTTCGCGAAATTACGAGGAACTTAGGGCTAGCTGGCAGTTGCACGTGAACAACACGCAAACTCCTCTAAACTGACATGCTGCACTTTCGTGCAGCCGCCAGCGGGTGCCGCTTCGCAAACGGCGAAACTAGACGCAACACACAACACCGGCTCGACCATCTCTCTTTGGTATTACTTCGGGCATGTAATGGAGCTCACCAGGTCGACGGGAACCAAAAGGTGCATCCTTTCCAGGCAAATACCACTGTGGTACCAGCAGCAGCGCGAGAACAAATATTTGATAGAACGAACGGTGCATAAACCTGTGCCGGGACTGAAAAGCAACGCCAGCAAATATGCGAGATCGCGAGATCGACAATGTTTATAACATTATATAATAATAATAATAATAATAATTATATAATATCTCGTGAATTTATATAGAAGCTCAATCAGAAATCCGAAGTGATAGCTACAATTTTGAACATCCATTTTAATAATGAAATAATCACTAATGCTTTTGTGAATATCTATAATATTGAATATTTGAAACGTTTTTCTTTTCTAATTAAATTTGAATTTTTTATAGATAATGGAAATTAATTTCAGGTTTTTAATTCAATTTGTTAAATTAATTAACAGTAAAATCATATTTTGAAATAGATAGAATTATGAAATATATCATAGAAATGACAAAAATTTCAAATACTATTTTTATTAATAAAATAGTCGCCGGCGCTTTAGCAATATTGAATTTAAAATAAACGCGTTTTTGTGTAGACTAATATTTGTAATATTTCTATCTTCGTTAAATAATAAAAATAAATTTTAGATTTCAATTTTATTAGTTAAGCTAATAAAAGAGAATAAAACTAAATTTTAAAATAGTATTTACGTTCATAATTAACTAGAGCGATAATTTAAAAAATTTTAATCACCATTGTTTTAACAGTAATTAAATATATCTATTTTCTATTATTTATATTCATATCCTTTTTAAACAATAAGTTAATTTTAGTTTAGCGTTGGTTGTATTGATACAAATTTAAAGTTTTAATTAATTTATATATGTATATAATTAATTTTATAAATGAAAAGACTTGATAAAAAACATACCACAATCCCATTCGGGAGAATCTCGCAACAAGATAATACTTTTTCACATATACTTATTTCTTACTTGAATAAGTACAGAAAGAATATAATCTTTGCAATCCATTTTGTACTCTTAAAAAATAGTATTTTCGCAATGTTCCTTCAGTACATATACGATATGTGTATTTGTCCGATAAAGAAAAGAAAAACAGAATTTCTGAGAATATAACATTTCTTTAGCACAAGCTTAAATTATATTTTCATATAATACCTATAATTTATTGATATCCTATGTTTAATTATATCCTGTAATTTATAAACGTATATACATTAATTTACTTTGCTACATATATATTCAATTTTATTTAGCATAGATGTATGTAGAGAAAATGAATAGAAGTAGGGGACGTGACATTTTGCAATAAATCTTGCGTAATGAAAAGCCCGAAATGCGTTCCTACTTTCAGCAAATGTACGCTTCCAGTGGAAATGCAATACCTCACTCACGACTCATTAACGGATTGAAATCCGATGACTATAAAAGGGGTACACATTTGCAATATTGCACCTTCTAGTGTTCCCAAATTCAAATCGCAAAAAGTTTACTTTGGTAAAAAGGAGGATCGATATCGTGAAAAATTACCTGGGCGTAGGAAAAAAACAGAGGACGATGCTCTCTCTATTTTTCAAAGTTCTTCGACTGCGTTTTTCATTGGTAAAAGAAATCGCTCGTGTACACAACCTTCGACACTAATTAGTGTATTCCTTGCAGATTACTCGACGGTAATTAACGAGTTCTCAAATAAACGACATTCAATCCATCGTCAAATTTGCTATGGTCTAATATTATTTTAATTCAATGAGAATGATCTCGTCGTGGAACGATAGAGAAAATAAATTGTCGCAAACATCGGAAAGATATTTTTTCTTACTCAAGAACATATCGCACTTTATTAAAATCTTTTAATGATACATATCCATTATATAGGTTTTTATGCATATACAGTAAATGACATTTAATTACATTCTGCGTAAAAGAAAACAAATGAAACGAGAATAGTATGTAATGTTAGTGAAAAGTATACATCGCGTTTTTTAACGATATAAGTTCTATATCCTACATTTCTCTATGACATGATACAATGAACAGATTTCGATTGCATTATTTCAAAATAAAATCGAAAAACAGGAACAAATTTTATAATTTTTTGTTCGATTTTTGCAACGTTTTTATTTTCTAAACGTCATACTTTCGATAAGGTAATTTTCGTTCAGTTACGACTAGATCGTTTGTCCGCGAGTACACAGAGAATGGGTAAAATTACACAAGGAACGCAGACGTTACATCTAGCAAATTTGACAAATCCTTGCTTACTCACCGATCATTAAGCTGAGTTGACATAAAACGCACCCGCCGGGCTACCAGTCGAACAACAAAATGTTTTCATTTCTGCCGCATTTACCGTTTATTCATGCCGTGCAATTTGCGCGAACAGCATTTGCAATTTATTAACTCTCGGCAATTAAATATGCAATAAGCGTTGTAATAAAGCGTCATGTTAAGTAGTCAATGTATCATTTATTAAGGTACATACTTTGAACAAGCTATAACAAACTAATAACTACATATGTAATCGCTAATCGATAAATATTATTTTATGATTAAGATACAAGATTTATCACAGCAAGTAACAACACTTTATAAAAATATGTTTTTGCACCAATTATTCGCAATGTACTGCATTAAGAAGAATAGTACAATTCCTATAAGTGAGATATTAAAATAGATTAGTTTGAAAAATATGAAAAGCAGATCCATTTTATAATACAATAATATAAATTTTAATATTTTCGATATACTAAAATGAAATATATTAATTTTAATAACTTATAGCCATCAGTATGTTCCTATTATTACAAGATAAATAAAATAAGCGTATCATTTTAAATATAGCGCAATATCCTTATAAACTATTAATATAAAAATTAATTATTAATTTAAAAAATAAATAATTATTAATCGTTATTCTACTAAAGAAGGTCACCAAGCGATTCCTAGTCGTGCAAGTTTCTTTGAATCTTTCGGTAATTATACTTTAATACTTAAATTATACTTTATTATATTATACTTAATTATATTTTATTATTTTCCAAAATAAATATTTATTCTAAAAAGTTGAAAGTATGTTGGTGAATTTTTAGAGATTTTTTTAAATTATTCTGAATAGATAAAAAAAACTGACGGATTCTAGTGCCCCCGTTAGTATGGATGAGGCACCAAATTTGTAAGTATCAAAAATGTATTTAATAGAGTAAGGATTAATAACGTAAACTCATAAGAAAAATACTGTATACACAACGGTGCGAGAATATTAAGGTAGTAGTTTCTCTTCTTTCTTGATATATTCCAAATCTTCATCTGCTTTTTTTTTACACTGACATTCTTTATATCTTATTAAATGCATGTCGGCATCGCCTCCAGCAAGATCTGTGCAATAATAATAATAATTTCAGTATTTATATATAGAAATTAGAAATTACAAATATCGTACTATTTTCTTCAACATTACCATTATCTTGTTCCAACATAGCTTGTTTCATTTTTCTTGAATCTTTCAATCTCCTTGTTGGTGAAACTTCCTGTAATAAAAATATGTATGTATATAGATTTAAATGTATTTACATTATAAACATTTTGTATTATACATATATTTTTTTCTGAATATTACAATTAATTTAAAAACAACCTAACAAGAAAAATTAATAATTGGAAAAATAATAAAAATGTAGTTAATACCTCGTAAATCCGCTCAATGCGGTCTTGATTTTTATTGGAATTTTGTCTACCTTGCATTCCAAATTTGAAGAATGGCCCAAAACCGAAATTAATAGATCCGCCAATCCAGGAAAATGGTATCAATATTAAACATATGCAGATGCTCAAGAAAAGGGCAATTATGATGAGAAACTTGTGAACAAAGTTTAATTTACCTATAAAACAATACATGACGTAGTTAATAAATCAATAATATTTAAACCTCTACATTATTGACAATAATAAGCAAATTACAATACTCACTGGTAGCATTCTCTACAAATTCAGATATAACAAGTCCAACGAATGCTAAAGGTTTAAAAATAACCGTAGTAAGCAAATGAGTCACTACAAGTGCTGGTGTCACTTGTAGTTTAGGATTCGTCATAATCGATTCATAATATTTTTCACAATCGTTTGTAGCTGTGAATAGATTTTCAATTACAAATAATACATTAACGTCTCAAATACATCATATATTATAAATACTACTTACGAAAAAGCTGCTCAATTATCTTGGTCCAGAAATACATTTTATGCGGCTGGCAAGTAATTGGCATTTCTCTAAATTTTGCTTGTGTTGCCATTAATTTAATTTCTGCTTCCTGCAAAATAAAACAACTTTTAAAATAAAAAAATATCTGCAGTCATCATTTCGTTCCAAATACAAATATACATACAAATCTTCAAAACATTTCATTACATTATAAAGATTTTAAATATAATCAATGTACAATTGTATATATATCTTGAAGTATATTTTTAGGATAAAATAATATGTAAATTACCTGTATAAGTTGCCACCAAGTTATGACAAAACTGATTACAAATATAACATCAATGATGAAAAAGATCAGTAAACCTCGAGACCATCTTTGCCTCCTCAAAATCATAAAAATAGCTATGACTACAAAGAAAATTATAATTCTGTCCCACTGAAACAATTTAGAATGTTAATCAGATCCATATTATTAGAGATGTAAATTCAAAATATAAAAATGTATCTTTTAATATTTTATATATATATATATATATACTAAATTATTCTTACGTGGTCTTTTATAAGTGATATATAATACATCAAATTCTCTGATGTTTTACTCAAAAGTAAATTGAAATAATGAAATGCTTCAGCCATATAGTCGCATGCTGAGTATTCAGATCCTACTATTGCATTGGTAAGAATTCTGTCAACTTCTCTGATAGAACCTTGACCATTCTTGACAAATTTCTGCAAGTATTCAAGTTCCGAAGGAAACACTTTTATATTAAGCGTTCCAATTAATCTATCGTCAATTTTCTGTAAGCAAAATGTCTCATTATATATAAATAAGAAATTTTTATATTGCGTTTATCAAACTATTACAAATAATTTTAAACTTGATTCTTCTAATTATATACAGCAACTTACTTGCATTTCAAGATTTGATAATAACATAGCAATCAAACGTTTATAGAAAATTGCTTCCTGAGTATTTCGTTCATTTGGTTCTCTATAACTACATGGTTGTGACATGATAAACGATTGATTATTTTCTGTTTCTACTACTGGGCTAAAATTTAAGGGAATTAAAATGATTTATTAATCTCAAAATTTTTTGTATCTTATATAAAATAATATAATTTATACCTAGTTAAGTCTTCTTTTGCAAACATGTAAAAGAATGACTGTATTTTTGTGAGCTCGGGAGCTGTGGATCTGAAATAAAAAATATATTCATGTAGAAGATCTAAAATAAAAATACTCATATGTTTATGTTTACATAAAAATGCAATTAATATATTTGTCTTGCAGGAAAACTTTTGTAATTTTATGCAGTGAATGGATTTTGTTTACTTAAAAGTAATGAAGAAAATACTGGTAAGCATATAGCTTGGAAGAAAATTACGCTAAATATATAATATGTAATATATTATTTATGTAATATATACGCAATAAACTTATTTCTGGCAATAAAATGTGCACTAGACACCAAAAATACTTACGGTGTGGCATCATCCTTCTCACAATAAACATTCAAGAAAAACACACACAGGCAAGCTACAATGTAAATTAATATATGCAGAAATTGCATGTTGTCGTATCAAACGCTTCTA
>NW_017305767.1:673885-678325 GCF_001594115.1 Trachymyrmex septentrionalis | reverse complement strand
ACAATATACAAAAACAAAAATAAACCCCCCCTCCTCTATGCTACAATATATATATATATATATATATATATATATATATATATACACATTATGCCTATACTAAGGATGGTGTAGGTGACCAATTGTGTGAGAGATCCTTAAATTTTTCGCAGAGAGGTTCTAGATATTTCTAGATCTCTACGACTTTCCCTCTGGGTAAGTATGTTCAAATTCTCACCCGAGTGCCACTCAGGTATCAAGGTGCAAATCCATGCAGCGGAATAACGGAACGCAGAACGAGAGCAGAACCAATCACGAGCGTTTCGCAGTTTTCGTTACGCGGTTCCGAATCCCTTTATCTCCATGGAGCGCAATGAGCGCAAGCGGAATCAACAACAAGTTCATAAACAAGGGATGCGTTTCGATATTCATTGCCAGTGCTGAAATTATACAATATACGTTACGTGCGCTATAGATTTTCAACGCATCAAAGGATGGCATGATGCCTGGAGAGCACCCAAAGGAATCCGAACATACCCCTAATTGGTATTACCAGAGAGAAACCTGAGAGAGGATATGACAGCCCAAAAAACCTGTAATTGCAAAATGCTGTCCCCTGACAAAGTGAATGTAAACTACATAGCAAGATCCACTTTTCTGAGGGTACATACGTCCACTTTTCAAGGCTGCAGATGATAAATCGATATTTGGTTCGTATAATCGTGCTACATTTACAAACTGTGGATCAGAAATTTTCATCTCTGTGCGTGATGTTTACTTTGCTTAAAAATATTAATATTAAGGTTATATTACCCATTTTTACAAATGTGTTAATATTTATATTTTAAATATAAACTATATACATATGAAAGTTGTGTTTCAAGTATTTTATTTTTATTAAACACATTTTTACAGTTTTACTTCACTTACTTGTTATTATTTTCTTATTACAATATTAAAATTTGAAAAGCAGCATATAATGTTAAAATTAATATCCAAATTTTTTTGTATATTTATAAAATGCAATTATTTAAGTTTCATTCCGACTGCAAGAATTAGATGTTTTGTAAATAAGGGAATTTAATATATTTTGTTAACAATAAAATAAATTTAAAAAAGAATTGATGAACCAAGCTAGTTAATTATATGTGCTTGTAATTATAAATTTTTATATATACAAAAATTTAAATAAAGTCAAGAGTTTCAACCTAAAATATTTTGTTTATTTACAGAATATAACAATGCAATTTCTGCATTCCAGTAAAACTTTACATAATACAGCTTGAATATTTAAAGTACTTATATAAAAAAAAGTGAGATTTTTGTAATTATCTTATATATATACATACAATAATATATACATTTCCATACATCTCCATTAGAGCACAGATAAAAAAATACTGTCTCTTAACAAAATAATTTTTTATACATGTTCTAAACCATCGCTATATTTTTTATTTTTTGTATTTTATATATATATATTATACTAGCTCTCTGGTGCTAATAAACAATACTATTATCTCTCTGATTAGCACTATGATAAAGTTCTGAGAATTTTTTCAGAATTTTTTAATATTATATTTTCTCAAGTTGGTAAAATATAGTTGCCAATAAAAAAAGTAATATTAAAAAGTCAATAAAAAAAATCCTGAAAAAATTCTTAAAAATTCTACGAGAATAAAATAAACAATTTTTGTCTTTTGCAATTTTTCTGTAAAGTTGATAGTATTTGAGAAAAAAGTTGTTGAAGATCTATATTTGGCAATTTTTAGTAATTAATAATCTGTTAACTATTGCAAAAATTGCAAAATGATAGAAGACTTTTCGACTCAGTTTAATGCCATCTATTTTCCTGAGTTATTGCAATAGTCTCGCTGGACGTCCTGTATATACTAAGGCATTAGATATGTAGATATTCCTACCACCATTTTGGTTCTACTTGATTATAGTATAATAGAATATAGTCAGAGAGAAACCTTCAAAATAAGATACATTATATTTATTGATCAGAGAAACAATACACTGTTCTATAACTATGTTCCAAAATTTACTGCCAGTACTAAAAATCTATAATGCTCATAACGTAACTGTAACATTTTCAGTGGCAATAAATTTAAAACGCAGCCCTTGTTATAATTTATACATTTTTTATCACGTATGCATATTATACATTTGCATACCTTTTTCACACTTGTAATCCTAAAATCCTGAAATTTTAAATAACATTCTTTGTATCGATAACTACGATTAAAATACTGTTGCATATGTGAGTTTATTAATGTAATACATCCATCTACATTTTTAAGATTTCTGTCGCCTATCTTCTTATAAGAAATTCACATGTGATAAGGTAATATAAAAAAAATGAAGGAAAAAAAGTATGGCTGCTTTAATATTGAAGTAATAATGGTATTAAAAAGTATTATACATTATCTTCAATGAGTCATTATTCTCCTGTCTCGTGTGTATAATTGTTTATTCAAAATAAGACTTAAATTAAATTTTTGTAATCTAGATCGTTGATTTAGTATATAACACCGAGTATCATTTAACAATCTTAATCTTAGAATTATTCTTAGATAGTTTATTCTCAGGTTTCACTTCACCGAATCTGGCCTTTCTTTTCTCCAATCGTTCAGCCATCTCAACCTAAAAGAAACAAAAGATTTAAAATAAAATCAGTGTGATAGAAAAATGATATATATAAAGGCGATCAAAACTCTGATTAAATTAATTAACTATTTTATTAAGAGCAATACAAATATAAAACTTATATTAGTTATTAGAATTATATTCAATATATCAAAAAAAGATTAAAAATAACGAATATTAAAGATTGTATATTAGAGATTGTGTTAAGCAATTCTGTAATTTTTGTTAATAGAGTTAATTGTCGATTTAAGTAATTGAAGTTTCAAAATCGCCCTAATGTCCGTCTTTACCAATGTGGACTTTAATCTTAGTGTAACGTACTTTTTATATGAAATAAAACTATACTTTATAATAAAATTATACTTTTTATTTTTTCTTAGTTCTAAGAATCTAAAAGTGAAAAGTAAGTTAAACAGAGATTATAGTTAATTTATGTTGGTAAAAGTAAATGTAAGTGTCGTCCTATGATTTTTTACGTAATGTAATTAGAGATGTTACACGTTTACTGTTATGTCAATGGAACTGTTATGACAAACAACTGTTATGTGTATGGAACTCAATTTCCGTATGTTCCATGAAAAAATTCGATAGAATACATAATAACCAATCATATCTTTATATTTTTTTAGATTATTTCAACAGAAATAGCAAAAGTTGCAATTCATTGATAGCGAATGTAATACATCCCATATGGAAATGAGTTTTACGTAACGCCTCTAATTAATTACATGAGATATTATGGGAAAAATCTATGCTATAGTATGACATCCTAAGTTTTCAAAATATATGTATATATTTGCATAGTTAAGAACCATGACATACAAAAAAACTTGAAACAGTAAAACATAAACAATAAATAAATCGATTAATCACAATAGATCTTAGTCATAACGTAAACAATGGCGAATCCAACATATTGATTTCCTTAGTGCTTAAAGGCTTTTTACAATAAATCATTATCTAAATTTAAGCCGTAAGAACCTATCGATTATATCGATTGTTCTTCTCACATTCGATTGTAATTAACAAATTTCTTATGGCTTAAGACTTAAAAATTAGATAATGGCTTATTGTAAAAAGCTTCTATTTAAGTTTTACTGTGTCATGGCCCTAACTCTATTTTTGCTTACCTTCTCCATCAAAGTAGATACTGAAGTACCAAACCTTTCTGCACGTTTCTTCAATACTTCATATGTAGTAGGCTATGAAAAATTTATTGATAATTGTCATAAAAAATAATTCTATAAATTATTATTTTATTTTAATAACATAAACTATACCGTAAACTATAAATTGCTTACCACGGGTGTCTTTATGGATGCAGCCGATTTATTATTTTGATTATTTACGTTAAAACGAGCTAATCTAGCCTCCTTCTTTGCCGCCTCGGATAATGGCATTCCAAATTTCTTAGCTCTCATTTCCAATCTCTATTAAAGAATTAATACACTCATGTATTAATAAATAATATAATATAAAACAAGCGCGTTCGTATCGTGTGTTTGAAGTAAATGAATTTTATTACTTGGTAATCTAAATTCTAATGGATAAGAATAATATAATTTTTAGCTACCTCTTTTGTGCTGAGCTCGGATAGTTTAATAATTTTTTTCTCCGGCGGGGCGTCATCATTTTCGATCACTTTCGCTCCTTTATTTTCCTTCTTCTCCATTTGGTCATTCTTTATTTCTTCCAATACAGATTTGCGATTTAGAACTATCTTTTTTGCATTGGAATTGTTGGTTATAGTATCTATAGACAATTTTCGTTTCTCAGGGGTCTCTTGTGAGTCTGGTTTACTTGATAATT
>NW_017305767.1:657081-673785 GCF_001594115.1 Trachymyrmex septentrionalis | reverse complement strand
TATATATATAATATTTAAGTTTATTTTTAATTATTATAAGTTATTATTATTAATATTGTAACATCTATACAGTACACTTACGCCAAGTACTTCATCTTCATCTAAAATCTCTTCCGTAGTTTCATCCAAAGACAATGCAGCATCTATAAAATATAAATAATTCTTTCACAAAAATATAAGATATTTATATTGAAGGAAAAAACTGAAATAGAGCAAAAACAGAACCTCCATGAATTGCTAATTGGAGTCTTTCTACCAATTCATTTTTATTGCCTGTACTGGAAAGTCCTCGTTGTTTTAATTCAGCCCTTAGATCAGCTACCTAAAAGATACAGCAATGTAATAGAAATTACAAGAATTAAAAAAAATATTTTGAAATGGCTTATGCTTTGTTCTATTTCAACTGCAAAAATTATAATTAGTTAAAACTACAAAGATTATGAGAAAAAAATTATGGGAGTTGTGATCTGCAAAGAGGAAATTATACACATTATAATTGAAACAGAAACTTAACATATTTTCATTTGCCAAGCATATTTTAATTAACTTTCTGTTCACCAAAAGAATTCTTTTGTAACAAAAATAATGAGATACAAAATTGATTTATAATATTATTATAAATAAAAGTGTCCATTTATTTGCCAGTGCATTTTATTATTATGCTTTTCTACTATAATCGAAGATAGTCATAATTTTACAAACATATTTTAATTTTTTTTCTATGATAAGCCATTTCGAAAGCTTTAAACCTTAAGCCAATTACAGTCGAATGTGAAAAGACTGTGGTCAATTTCTTATGGCTTAATAATGCTGATTCTGTACAATGAGTCTGTAGACAGAAGTCTTAGTCTTAATCAGTGAAGTTGGCTCATCAGTGTTAGTCGTACAAATTAGCTATTGGTCAACTTCACCAATAAGACTCAACTACTAACTACTGACTCATTACAGAATCAGTATAAGACTTATTAAGGTGTTAAAATAAGAATGGATTGTGAATACTGCTAATAATCTTACAAGCATATTTTAACTGACTTTCTGTTTATGTATGTAAAATGATTATTTTATAATAAGAACAATGAGAAATGAAATGAATTATAATATTAGATACAATAAATAAAAATATCCATTTATTTGTATACTTAGTTATTTCTCTATTATTATTAAAGACAGTTATATACTTACAAATATATTAAATTATATTTAACTGACTTTCTGTTTTTTCATCAAATAAAATTATTTTATAATAAAAACAATGTGATAAAATTAAATATCTACTATAAATGAAAGAGTACCCATTTGTTTGCTGGTACACTTTTGTCACGCTTTTCTATTATTAAAACAAACATAATCAGTCTTACAATTCTAAGTAATTGTATATTTTACGTTATATATTATAGCCAGCAATAATATCGGCCACCGGTGACCATCGTATGTTAAAATCGACAGCGGAAGTGAGTGTGATCGGGAGCAATTGGGATCAATCGGAAGCAGCGACTTTCTAGACACGAGGAAGCTTGATTAGAATATCACCGAGAAATAGCGAGTTGTGCGGAACAAGGAGTTAACTTATAACATTCACCTTCATCTTCGACAGTTCAGTTAACCCTTTCTCGTAAGACGAATCAGCCATCGTGCGTTTGAATTTTTTCCGAATCACAAGTACGCTACTTGGTGGTCGATTAGCATCTCATCACCACTTACAAGCATTCGTTTCTTCGTATCTTTCACTATTACAGCCGTCGCATAAATGGAACCAAATGGAACGACGACACGACCGGGTACAACACGCCTGTTTAAGCGGCAGTTACAGGGATGCAACCGATGCAACCGTTTACAAATGCAATCGATCGATTGAAAGACGAGTGCACCGTAAAAATAATCTAAAAATAAGATTGTAAAAGCGAGAAAACAAATTGCATCTTTTATCGTAGTTGTTTTAGAGGGATGCGTATTAATTGTTATCTATTTTTTTCCTCAGTTGTTATCGCACAACTCTTGAAGAGTGCAACGCGGTGCAACGTTTTAAGTTGGCGATACTGATCGTGCGACAGCAAGTAGCACCATAACCTTAAAAATAAACCGTGAGACATTAATCCGTTGAGATGGTTGACGAATCGACGAAGAAGACTTTGAGTAATATTCCGTTATTACAAACGAAAGCCGGCCCCAGAGACAAGGATTTATGGGTACAGAGATTAAAAGAGGAATATCAGGCTCTGATTAAGGTGAGAGAATTGAACACGACTCTTTTTCACTTGCAAGCTTATAAATGTCATACTTCCATATGGAATAGTTTTTGTGTTGCTTAATTTATAAATAATATTAATTTAATTTAATTTTTAGTTTATAAATGTTAGGAATTAATTTATGTGATGAGACATTATTAAGCAGCACACATTTACTCTAAAAATATTTTATGTAATAAATAGATTTGTGACTACATTCAGAATGGCTGTGTTTAATAGAAAAAGCAGCTTTGGAACAGTTGTAAAATTCTTGGATATGGTTTATACATTTAGATCCTATGAGGAATTAAGGGCAATCATATTAAAGAATTTTACAACAGTTGCAAAGTTGTTTTTTCTGCTGAATACAGCTATTCTGAACGTAGTTAATAATCATAAGTCTGTTTATTAAATAAAATATTTTTAGGGTAAATGTGTGCTGCTTAATAATGTCTCGTCACATAAATTAATTCCTAACATTTATAAACTAAAAATTAAATTAAATTATACTATTTATAAATTAAGCAACATAAAAACTATTCCATTTTGCATTGCTTATTTTTCGAAGTTTTCTCCTCTCAGACTATATTCCTCTAAAAATTCTAGATAGTCTGAATCTAAAAGTACAATCCAATCAGTACAAAGGAAGCTTCCAATTAATACATAGATTTAATTATATTATATAATCTTTTTTATTGTTATATTATGTCAAAAATAACAAAGAAGCAGATAATGACTGGTTCCGGCTGGAATCAAACAAGGAAGGCACTAAGTGGTTTGGCAAGTGCTGGTACATTCAGAATTTCCTGAAGTATGAATTCGAAATAGAATTTGATGTGAGTAGCATTACTTTTTGCTTTTTTCTTACTGTATCTTTTATTTAAAGAGAAAATGGAAAAATATTACCTCCAATATAGAATTCTATTTGAATAATATTTCATCAATATTTATTATAATAAAAAAATTAAAATTATTAAAACCTAAAAATAAATCGTTAAAAAAATTTAATTAACAATGTTTTCCTTCTCGGACAATTCTAGATTCCCATCACATATCCCACAACAGCACCTGAAATTGCTTTACCAGAATTGGATGGTAAAACTGCAAAAATGTATAGAGGTGGTAAAATCTGTTTGACTGATCACTTCAAACCATTGTGGGCTCGCAACGTTCCCAAGTTCGGCATTGCTCATGCAATGGCTCTTGGTGTAAGCTAAATACTTGACTGCATAATAAGTGAAAGTATTAATCCTTCGGAGCTTTTGACAAAATCTATAACACAGTTACTGATATTAGGTCTATAAGGTCTGCTTAATTTATATTAATTATAATAAAAGGCATTAATGAATTTCAAGAAACTAAAATAACTTACATGAGAAAGAATTAATAAATATATTTTATTTATAAGAATAATCAAAATTCGCAAATGTAACATAAAGAAAATTGAATTGACACTTTTTATAAAGAAATTTATAATTGAATCCATATCAGCTCTGAAGGTTTAAAAAACTTATACATTTTTGTATCAAGATACTTTCATAAAAAATTCTAGCACCAAGTTATTTCTTTATTTTAGTTGGGACCATGGCTAGCAGTAGAGATTCCAGAACTTATAGAAAAAGGTATCGTAGTTCACAAGGACGAGGAAAAGAAATCGTGAAGTGGCAACAATGCAGAATGGCAGAAATAACAAAATGCAAATGTTGAATAAGTTAATTTTTTACGCTTATCATTCAAAAGGAAGAATTTATACATATTAAGTTTTTACATATGGTATAGAGTATTATTTACATTGTTTAAGGCGCGATCAAATAAAGACTATTTAATATAAGCTATTTATCATCGTCATCTAGTTTTATCTTTTTGCTTTCTTTAACGATTTGATCGAGCCTATACAAATCCTTGAGCGATACTTGTCCCGTTCCCCTCCTAAGAGGCTTCGGTTGAGACTCATCCGGTTTCCATCCCAACATATATATTATCTGAAACGTGGCGGGAACAAATGCTGTGTTATCTTCTTTCGTTTTTCCATAAAGCTGCTTGTATATAGATGCGGCTGCGATTAACGTATCCCTCGACAAATGCAAATTGCGATTTCTAGCTGCATTATTCTCAGCCATTCCTAGATAATAAATTGCGTACTATATTTACACGTCTGTTATATAATATTTATTTAGTAAAGAATTTTGTACAACGTTATTTACCTTTCAGGTCCCACATAAGCTCGAACATGCTTGGGTAACCAATGACTATCTCGTCAGTATCAATAGTCAACATAGTAAAGTTCGCTCTTGTTAGTAAAGACCCAATATCTCTGATTTGCACGAATGGCGAGATGTGTGGCGAGATCCCACCGTACCTTTCAAATTCAGCTAATTGCAAGGCACTTCTATATTATCAGAATAAATGCCACAAATAATAAATGCAAATAGAATGTGGAGAAACTTCGATTTAAATCTGGTAATGTTGTCTTTACCTCAATTCGTAAAGCGTATCACCACCAAATACAGCAGCCATAAAGACTCCATCATTTTTTAAGCTACTGTTGATACGTCTGAAACATCCAGGAAGATCGTTGATCCAATGAAGACTCAGACAACTGATCACCATGTCAAAACTGTCAGGCTCAAAGGACAGATTCTCTTCATCTATGACTTCCTTCTTAACTCTTACACCCTCTGTAATCTCAGCCTGCTGCAGGAAACTCGGACTCATGTCGGCCAGCACCAATTCCTCCACGGATTCACTGAGAATCCGTTTGGACACATGACCACGGCCACATCCCAGATCAAGGACTCTATCAAACTTTCGTTTGATGTCAAATATTCTATCTGCCAGCCTGTCGCCTACCTCGTCCTTAATGTAGTCATACAACTGGACATTAGCATCCTTGGCGGCACGTTCGCGCTGCAACAACTTTGCATTCCTGTCAAACACGTTCATCGGACTATCGGGTGGCAACACGGACGTCGATGCAGCATTGCATGTACCATTAGGATTATGTCTGAGACTTAGTAGGTTCAGTTTACCACATAATATCCAGCTTTTCCCATGAAATGGAATTTTTGATGTCATTTCTCAATCGCACTATGTTTTTGATTGATTTTTCTTTTAAAATGAAAATTAAAGAACTAATTAACTTTTCTTGTTTTGGAATATATTTATCCCTTAGACACAATTTCACTTTTTTTCCTAGTGCTTTTTCTAATTTTTTATAATATGAAATATTTTGTCATCATAATTAATTTGTTGATATTCTTTTAGATATTATTAATAACGGTTTGAATCAACATCAACTTGATCAGCTGTTCAGTTGCTCTGGTTTATTCCGTTATTTTTTGTGAAAATTGAGGTTAGGAATAATCTTAACCTATTTCTAATCTTAACCTGCAAGAGAAATGAACAACATTATCAGTGAAATATAAATAAAATTAATATATAAGATTTATGATAAAAACTAATTATAATATGTATTATTATATATCTTATTATAATAAATTTTAATACAATAATAACATTATTATAAGATTATCATTTTATATTTTATCACACATTGACAATATATAAATTTTATTATAATTACTACGAGTTAGTTTTCTAAACAATTTTATCCATAAATAAGTATCAATAATAAAAGACAATTGTAACATGATACAAATACAGTTGTAAAGCGATATGTATATACAATATTTTTAATGCAACTGCATCTTTTCTTCTAAAAGATCTATTACCTTTAATATGAATTATTAAGTTAATATTATAATGTATTATATAATAATTATTAAAATTAATAGTTTTGAAAATATATTGAATTTTTTATATTCTTTTGAAATAAATAAATATTTGGAATGGTTTAAAACCACCGCTATATTTTGAAGTTACATAATTTGTTCTGGGTATCAATCATGAAACTTTAACCCTAGGATGGAAAGTAAAAAATGAATAAAAATTTTTATCATTGAAATTAATGGAGAAATTTTTCACTTTCCACTCTAGGGATAAAATTTCATGATTGAAACGAATTTACTAGAATACTGATTATTTCATTGGTCAACGCCTAGTAAATTTGCTTTTGTAATTTTCACCTTGTTTGAAGATACAGAATCGACCCCCAGAATCGATTCTCAGATTTAATTCTTTTTAGCCGCCGAAATCGCCGAAATTAATTAAGAAAATTTAAACTAAAAATTTTGCCACTAAACATCTTCGAAAATCACCAAATCTCGTGGGGAAAAACCACCAAATTAGCAACACTGCAGAACTGATGAGTATCAATATGGCGTCACTTCGGTGGCGCTGCGGTTTGACACCCCTCTTTACGATATCGACGCTGTACTTTGCGTCGCGTTTAGCGAGATATCGCATTTTTATTCGGTAAAATTTACAGAAATCCTTCGGATTTCTAGCTCGAAAAATGGTTCAGAAAAAGGTAAGATTATCGAATCATCGTGCGCGAATAATATTTTTGTTAAGCAGCATCGGCTGTGTCGAATATCCACGTTTGAATTGGTCCGAATTTCGAGCATGTTCTCCAGCGTGTAGCCCAAAAATATGTTTTCATTCTACAGTCAATTAGTTCAGTAATTATGTAATGTGATAATTGCGGTCCTCTGAAATCTTACTTTTGCAGAAAAATGCTATTTCTGGATACAACGATCAAGTAAATCTATTCGTTCGCGTGACATCAATTTAACATTTTATAACCTAATTTTATACAAAGTAATTTCGTAGATCTCTAAAAAAAATGAAAGATTGGCAATAAATGTATATTTTTCATGAGATAAAGGAGATTAAATCGTTGGATTCTTAAAAGATATTTCTTGCATAAAAATATTTATAATTTCTACATATTTCGTTAAAATTACATGAATATATTACAAAGAAACGTATTAAAATTCTATTATATTGCACGTGAAAATTAATGTTTCTATTTCCTTTTATAATTTCAGCCTAAGAAGAAGGTTGGGAAGAAAGTAGCTGCCGCACCGTTAGCAGTTAAAAAGGTTGAACCGAAGAAAGTGACCAATCCACTCTTTGAGAAACGAACGCGTAACTTTGGCATTGGTAAGTCAGTATAATTTTTCTGATTTATGATTAATCCAGTAGAACTCTGTTTATCTGCATTCCATTTGTGTGTTTTTCTGCGTCCACTAATGCAAATTAAATAAAGATAAACTCGGGACATGTTCAATTTCAGTTTTCTAAATTTCAGCTCCTATTATCGGAATTAATAAGTAACTGGTAGAAGAGAGAGAGAGAGGAAAAAAAAGTAAATCAATCTATTATCCAAACCTTTCGAATATTGGAACTGTTTTATCCCCTGACATGTTTAAATAAATAGAGTTATACTGTATTTTATATCTATATAGAACAGTCATATGTTACTGTGAAATTGCATTAAAATTTAGGCCAGGACATTCAACCGGCTCGTGATCTCAGCCGCTTTGTAAGATGGCCCAAATACATCCGTATTCAGCGCCAAAGATCTGTGTTGCAGAAGAGGTTAAAAGTACCCCCGACGATAAACCAGTTCACGCAAACATTGGATAAACAAACCGGTAAGACATATATTACATGTATGATTTAAAGAATTTTTTAATCCTATTCATATGCACATGGAAAAAATATAACAATCATTCTTATGTTGTAGCTACACAGTTATTCAAGGTATTGGAAAAGTACCGCCCTGAATCAGCAGCCATGAAGAATGCAAGATTGAAGGCAAGAGCCGAACAAAAGATTGCAAAGAAGGAAGATACGCCGACAAAAAAACCGAACGTCATTCGCAGTGGAACCAATACGGTGACTACACTGGTGGAGCAGAAGAAAGCTCAACTAGTTGTTATAGCTCATGACGTTGATCCTATTGAGGTTAGTTATTCATCTAAATGTCTGATTCATAATAGATTTGTAGTTTTCATTCTATTTAACTATGATGCCTGAATTTCTTCACCTGAGAATATAAATGTTATTAATATTTGTATTCAAGGAATGATATATGACACCTGAGTACCGTCTTACATTACTATACGTATATTTGTAAGGAATTATATGTACCAATCTAATCAATTTTCTCTTTATTGATACAGATCGTATTATTCCTTCCTGCCTTGTGTCGTAAAATGGGTGTACCATACTGTATTGTTAAAGGCAAGGCCCGTTTGGGACGTCTGGTTAGACGTAAGACCTGCTCAACAGTTGCTCTTACTCAAGTACGTAATTATATCCAATTGTATTTTTGTTTTAATTTGCATTTAATTAAACTGTATTATTTGTATGATGAGTACTCGAGAGCCAATCCAATGATACACTATGAAATTAAAATATATCTGATACACATTTATGAAAATCTGACTCTTCTCTTTTATTTCTGTTTTATTAAAATATATTATCATTATTTCAGGTGGATTCTGGTGATAGGGCCAACTTCGCGAAGATCGTTGAAGCCATTAAGACGAACTTCAATGATCGATATGATGAAATCAGGCGTCACTGGGGCGGTGGTTTATTGGGAAGCAAATCTGCGGCAAGGATAGCGAAATTAGAAAAAGCTAAGGCGAAGGAACTCGCGCAGAAACAAGGTTAAGATCATTGCCCAAATTATCAGATTATATAAAAAAATAAAAAATAAAATAAATTTAGTACTGTATTTATTTGATAAAAGTATTCCCACATTCATATATCTCTTTCATTTTTGTATAAAGAATCTTTATTATATATATTTTAAGATAAAAGAATTCCTAAATTAACTATATACAGTTACAATAAATATTGTATCTAATATCCTCAAATTCGTTTCTTGATGAGCTTTTCTAGTCTCTTAATTCTTCCAGCTTCATGTTCTGGACTATTATGTACTACATGATTTTTCGCAGCTTCTGCGACATCCGTGTTTTCAGATTGTTTAAATTGCTTAAGCAATTGATCTTGGTCTGTCTTTTTCAATCCCTAAAACGTATATATTAATTAAATTATTGATGAAAAATATAATAAACGGTAATTTTACTTATCGCAAAAATTACCTTCATATCTAAAATTTTTTGGAATTCTGAGGATTGTAAGTCAGGCAAGCGTATATTGCACTGTTTCACGAAATCGCTAGAAGATTCAATTGGAGACATTACAATCTTCAATATCATTTCAGCGTTTGCCATACCTTTGACTACAACCTATATGATAAATAATATATTAAATATAAATGTACTTTAATAAATTTAATATTATCTACATTCTAAAGTATTCAATTACTTTTGTGTATGTTACTGGAGCTTTTCTCTGTATTTGATAACCTGTCAATGGAAGATCCAGTAAAGCTGTTTTCAACATATGGACATCTAATAACAATTGTTCTGCGCCAACGGCATTTAATGGTTTACATTTAAATAATTGCTGTACTAATTTTGCTATGAAAGAGCTGAAATAAAGCATCAAGTATTAGAGAACTTCAAAAAGTATATAAGTACGTGTATAAGTATACGATAAATATTTTACCTGGCGAACTTTACACAAAGCTGTGTGAAGTATTTTCTACAAGAAGATAATCTATCTCGTATGGTTGGTATTGTTTGTCGAAGATGTGCTATTATCGTATTAACATAATTACTCTGATCGCCCACGATTTCCACAGAACTCCATTGTACCTAATAAGTAAAATAGAGTTATATTTTTATTATATAATATTAATATATATTGTCTCTCTATCAATTGTATGTTAGTTTTAAATAGCAGAATATATTAATTTTATTTCTATATTGTAGAATGATATGTCTGAATTAAGTATAATTAATGTATAATTAATGTGTTATATTATAATTGCAACTTGTTTTTATAAGTTACCTTAGTCATTGCAGTCAATGCGGATTCACACGCTGCTTCCAGATCTTGAACTAGCAATTGGATGCAATTAGAAATCACGCTAAAAATAAATAGCAGAAATTAATAAATTAATATAATACATAAATAAAAATTTTCTAAAATATGTATATAAAAATAAAAAAAAAGATATACTTGTGGAAGATATCCTGTTCTTGAGATAAATTAATTTTTTCCGAACAGCATTCATCTGTCTTTCCACGAAGTTTCTCCTCTAACTGCTGTGTCGTTTCTAAACAATATTCCGCTGTTGTTAAAATACTGAAAAATTGTATATTTCAATAATGATTCACTTTGTTCTGTGGAAATACAGAATTCGTAATATATTTACCAGCATATACGAGATTGCTCTTCTTTACTAAATCTGGCAGTTTCTCCTTCCTTCAAAAAACTTTGGAAATTTTGAATAAAGCCTGACGTTGATAGATTATCTCGTAAGTCACGTGTGATATTACTCATGCTGGTACCAATTCCTGCACTGCCTCCGACTCTATAATGGTTATATTAAAGTATATTGAGTTGCATTAAGAGATACATAAGTTTTGAATTACTAATTTCTGAAGAACTGATTTGTACAATTTTTAGACTTACTTGGGTAAATTATTCTGTAAGATCTTTACAGCGTACTCTCGTAGGTATTTTTGAAAGGTCTCGGCAAGGCTCAACATGATTAAACCGGTACTGAGTTGCGTACATTGTAGCATGCACTTCTTATAAAATACAAACAAATCGGCACACGAACTCAAGACACTACTCGGGCCTTCAATGCCATCGAATTCCTTAGCACCCGGCGGTTGCGTTTTAGAATCGGACACAAACTTGTCCATCAGATCTGCTAAATTGCGATCCAGACTTTCTATGTAAATGTTCAAGTATGGCTCGAAACATCTTCCTATTAGTTTTTCGAATGGAGACGATCTTGGTTTTTCGTTTTCAATCTATACGCACAAAAGAATAATAAATATTTTTAATGAATCAGTAACAGGAATGAATGTAGTATACATATATAAACGGCTTTGTTACCTTCTCATCTTCTTCAAAAGGATTTCCCGGGACTTTCTCCACAACTTTATTACTGACTGGCACGGTCTTAGCATCGGTAGTCTCCAAAGTGCTGCCAATAAAACGCTTCGACAATAGCGTCTCAAAATTACTAGTTCTCTGAATCGCGTAAAGCAACAATTTTACATCTATTTCATTACGCCTCTTGTTCATTAATTTAGTGAGATCTTCACGCGTGACATGGCAAAATTGTACAGCTATTCGTTCAGAAATTTCCCAGTCTTGAGGAAAAATTGTGCCGAACTTTGACTCGAAATCGAGCAAATGTTTCTTGATCCACGCATATCTTCGATCTATCTTATCCAACCAGGCGAAATCCTGATTCTCATCGAACAAATGTGCATATTCTTGTAATTGGATATTTACAAACCAAACAAGCAGATCTTTCCTTTGAAGAAAAGGAGTGTTCGAGACATTATTAAAATTCTATCATTACTTAGATGCTACAAGTATCTATATAATATACACACTTCACTTTAGGATGTAATACTGATAATACTAAACATCCTTCCGTCAATTGATTGAAATGTTTTGGATTCTGGCCTGAGAAGGCCTGCTTGAAATCTGCTGTAATCTGCTGGGCCAATTCATCCTGGATCTGACGTACCTTTTGTTTAGACAAAAGAAAACATTAAAAGAACAATCAATTAAAAAGAAAACATATTAAAAAAATAATTAATTAAAAGAATTGTCTATCAGTTATCAAAGATAAAACTTGTGCTCCTACTTGATCAGATAATTGTTTCACTTGTGGTATGTCCATGTAGCTATTAAAATTTTGCATCACTTCCATCACTGCTTGCAATGGTAAGATAATTTCACCATACTGCTTCCTTTGCGTCAATATTCTGAAGGAACGTACAATAGATTCATAATTATGACCAATGTTTAAATAATATTTTGTAAAATAAAGCAATATGTGTACTTTAAATTATCCACTCCTTCCACAAGCATGTGCAAATGATTTAGTGCTGTTATCGAAGCGGTAAGATTCTTTTTAGCAAAATCCAGCTGTTTGATGTCCCTTGTAATTTCCTTGACCGCTTCCTCAGATTGCTCCGCCTTGTCTTTTATGTCTTTTATATGGATAAATAATTGCTTTATCACCTTCTGTGCATCTTCCAACGCTGCTCTACCATCTTGACCCACGTTTGTCTGACCACGTACGACTGACCGTATCTCTTTATCAATAGTATGTATCTTATTTTCTATTTTATTCACCACTTCGTCAATATTTGACAGTGACTGTTCCGTAGGAAATAACGTGTTTATATGATCCACTACATTGAAGTTAGGTTGGTCTAACGGATCAGTGATAGTTAAGACCTGATAGCAAAAACGACAATGTTAAGCTTATTTTGCAAAAAATATAAAAATAAGTACTTTACAGATATAATTACACACAAAACCAGCAATGACAAGTAGATGTCAAGGAAGAAGACAGTTCAAGGAAAAACAGATGTTGAAAGGAGAATCATTTTATTGAAAAATAGGAATATAAAATATAAGAATTCAAAGAAAACGCTGTTATTTTGCACGCGGAACGAATATAGTTTGAAAACACTAACGCCTGATGAGAAAAAGACAAAAATTCACGGTGGACTTAACCTGCTCGATCACTTTCTGCACGTTCTGCGGGAAGGTGTAGATCGTAGAACGGAGCTCTTCCAGCTCGTCCTCCTCGTGATTCTCCATCGTGCTTGATCACGCTACGTGAGCGAACACGGGCGTATTTCACGCGAGAATCGCGCTATAGTCTACACCCGCGCGCCGTACACAAAACAGATGCAATTACAGAATTACAGGTAGACGTGAGTAGATATTAGTGGATGTGGCAGAACTGGCAGGTAAAGGTAACATCCATGACATGTCGATGACATTTCGCGAGCGCGACGCAAAGCGCTGAACGCTCAGTGAGCGCTTTTTTGATTGGTCTATATTTTAGGATCTAATGGAATATGCCAATCAGATGAAAGAGCTCATTGAGCGCTTAGTGAGCGGTTGACATTCTGAATGCACCTATTCTATCTTCGTTCTTTATTAAGCTCAATGTCCACGATACTAGAAGTCCGAGTTCTAGCATCGTAGACATTGGGCTTTAGACATAAAACAAGGATAGAATGACATAAATAGCGCTAATAGCGCCTTTTCGAACGCACCAAATATCCGCGAATCATTAGATGGCATTAGCAACTAAACGCCCGATTCTCGATCAGCTGTTGTCTCTGCATTGTTTCGTCTCTGCAGTATCTCCGTGGTGTGCGTGGTTTACTCGGTTTCTTCGGTAAATAGTGACGTGACAGAAAAGTATAAATTTAAAAAATTATACAGCGTTGTATAGCTCCAGGTTGTACTTCTGAGTACGACACTAAATAATGAGAAAGGCGAAAATATAAAGAAATGATAATTATACAGAATAGGTGCCGCAGCTTAAAAATCAATAAAATTAGGTTTATTCGACGCGTTTTTGCATGAAACGAAAGAATCCGGCAGAAAAAAAGTGTTCTGCCCTGTCGATATATTGAGCGTTAAAGTTGACAATTATTGAGGTTACTTCACCTCCGATTTCGATGAAATTAGGCTCTTTCGACGTGTAAAATGAAAGAATCTGACGAAAAAAGTCCAGGACTGCCCTGCGAAGCGAGGGTATTAGTTGCTTTCCATTTACACCGATTCTCAGATAATTCTCACTTGTGACGTCATAAGTCACAGTTGAATGCGCGTTTCTTTTGCATTCTGACAAGTGAGATTCAACTAAATTTTCATCCATAATCTGCAAGATCGAGACCGTGTACTTTAGTCTCGTAAACTCACTTCAAAGTGAGGTTATGAACCTGTGCTGACATGTGATAATTTTTTACCAAAGTAAGCAAGTAGTGATGTCATTAATCTGAGTATAAAATACTCAGCTCACTCATTCAGACTCAGTTTCACTTGTGTATAAATGGAAAACAACTATTGAAAGTTAAAGTTGACAACTATTGAGGTAAGGAAATTTGTCATGTGAACAGTGGTATACAGACAGTAGTACTTACTGGTTCGGGGCGGCTCTCTGTTTCAAGTTCCATAGATGATAAATTATAGTTTGTTTTATTAGCTAAAGCTTTTAAATTATAGATATTTGTAATTAATATTGTAGTATGTCTGGAAAGATTGGAGGTAAAGTTAATTTGTCAACGAGTAGTAAAGGGAAATGTTTATGTAGTTTATATATTTAGAAAGGTGTTATATTAAGTTATAAATGTTCAAAAATGTACAAGCAAAATTGTTTTCTATAATTTGTTATACTGATTATCAAATTACTTATTCAGATACAAATAAATTATTGTTTGCATATTTTGATTTATACAACCTTTCCTATACTCCTATTTATTGGTAAAACAATTGCTTGAGATTATGATAAAAACAGAAGATCAGTTTGGAGAAAGAATTCAAAATATATTTACTGTTATTTTTAATACAGTAGAAATATTTGAAAGAATTTGACAAGTAAGAATATTTTAGTATTATCTCATGGAGCAATAAAATAATTCGTGCAACGTATTGAATTATACAACTTTATTATCTGTTGAGAAAGTAATAAATTAAAAAAATTTTATATAGGCTTATTGTTTACCATCTTTAGCATCAAAATTCATTGTGATCGAAAATGGCATTGTACTTCTAATTTTGTTATCTGTATGTTTTCAGTAAATCTATGGCCCATGATTTACAACTTTATAAAATTTTTTTATCTGAATTAAAAGACTGTGTATTAGTACAGCTAATTTGAGTGGATTAATGATTTATTTGATTAATGATTAATGATTTATTTACACCTTAAATCAGAACAAATCTTCTGCAGATGTGACGATTGAAAGCACACGTTACAAAGTAAGTTTTGTTGCCGATGTAAATTTTAAGTGAGAAGAGTGAGAATAATGAGTTGATATTTTAATATATTAAAAAATATTATACAATTTTGAATTAGGTTTTAGAAGAAGCTCTTAAAAAATTAAATAATTGGGAAAAATAGTGTGATAATGGTGTCATTTTGGAAGATAATTTTTTAATGAAGCAAATTGCTGATGGATTTTGACGATTAAATCAACATTTGATAAAATATTTGATATTGAGTGCTGGTTTCGATTCTGTATTTACAAGAAGATTGAATCAAGACTCTCTAGAGGTTTGGAAACAACCAACAAATATAATTGCCATATAATAGATGTAAGACATGTATATTTACATATGTTAAATATATTTATATATGTTATATGTATGAAGATACATATAACATATATACATACATTTAATATATGCAAATACATGTACAAGCTGTAGAAGTTATATCTGTTTGTTGGGATGTAAAAATACAATTATAATATCCACCTATCTTGAATTGTACTTATAACAGAAAATGTGTGAATAATATCTTTTTATTTTATTATAATTATAAATATAATAACAATATATTTAGATTTATTTAGCAATAATAATTAATAAGATTTGTATATTAATACATTAATAATGAATTCTATAAAATTTGAATCTATTTTATTTTTAAGAATAATTTAAGTAAATAAAATCTATGTAAAATAAGATTTTAGATTTCTATAATTAACTTTAATATCTAAAATTTGTTACAAATTCTTGCAGTATTTTATGTAATATTTATTTTAATAATTAACACATTTTCTATTATTATTATTCGAATAGTCATTTTTCTAATTTAATCTTATTTATATGTATCTTTTTACATATGTGTGTCAGAGATTTTTTGGCACGATAAGACATGCGACAGGATCAAATAATCATCCAACAATATCTATTTTTCTACAAATTTTTAAAATTTGTAGTACTTTTAATGTGATTAAACCATCAAAATATGAAAATTGTACGGTTTTGAAGGATAATGAGGATGAAGAATTAATGATTACTCTTTTGGATATAAAATAATTATATAATAATTCTCATCATAATCAAACATCTTTCACAAAGTTGAAAAAAAAGTTAAATAATATCACTAATAAAGACGAATTACATTCAAATCTAATGGGCTTGTTGTATCATGATTAGTCAGAAATTGTTAACTGTATTATTTATTATGTAACGAGATATTTATCTGTAACGAGATATTTATCTCAACATATTCTTAAATTCGTAAAATGTGACATATGTAGAACAGCATTCACAAACAGTATTAACAATAAATATAGTCCCTTTCCAGCAACTTTAGTGACTAATTTAAAGTTGAAAGAGTCGGTAAGACCCAGTCGAAAAGAACTCGTAATACACTTTAATATAAAAATGAATTATTTAATCACACAGACATTTAGAAAAATTTATTTTCAAAGTATTATCATCGTTCAGACGTGTATGAAAAATGATTATAAAGAATATTTACACTCCTGACTTATCATTTTCGCGCAAAAGTTATAGCGATAAAATATTGGTACAAATAATTTAATTTTATATTCTTTTACGCATGAGACAATATACTAATAAATTAAATACAGAAAAAAAAATATGAATCAACAAATTAAAAAAAAAATTCAAAATTTTA
>NW_017305767.1:650509-656981 GCF_001594115.1 Trachymyrmex septentrionalis | reverse complement strand
TATTATAATTAAATTATTTTAATAAAAAATAATTTTCTAAAAATTCTCTTAAAAATTTTAATTATAAAATTAATATTGCATACTGATATAAAAAAAATTACATATATATTAAAATATATATTTGTATTTATACTATTTGAAAATTGTACATACAAATTTATATATTGCAAAAATTATCAATTAACGATTGCATAATAAAATGACTTATATACATTAATTTAATTCTATAGAATTGCCAGAATTGCGGGAATCGGTGATGTTATTCTATTCTTCTTGTTCTCAAATTATCAAAAAAGGATATTATATATCTATAGATACGATCGAGCGCTTAGCATGCTAGCGCCACGCGAACTAACGATGTGCAGTGGGCTGTCCTTACCATTGCTTTCGACTGATTGATGCGAACCCCGATCAATTCAAAACCCCGAATATTTCAAAGTAGATAAAATAAAAAGAACTCGTAATTAATTTAATCCATGATTGTCTTATCAAGCAATAACTTTTACTACGAATAAAATAATTTAGATTAATTGTATACTTATAGTTAAAAATGTTATAATAAGCAATTTATTCTAATTGAATTAATTACTGATTAAAAATATTTACAGTATTTTGTTAATATGAATTATTTAAATTAATAATTTAATTGACGTATGGCAAGGAAAATTGCAGCAGGATGAAGAATAATTAGAAATACAAATAGTTAAACATTTATTATAAGCACTTGGTATTTGGGCAATAACTTGAGTTAATTAAAATATATTAATAAAAAGTTATCTTGGATCAAAAATTAATGGAATTAATTACGTAAATAAATAATTACATAAATAAATAACAATTCTATCATCTGCGATCTGTGAATTTCTTAACTGATTTTAAAAGTTTCTGTCGCGCTAACATTATTTTTAATCTCTCTCTCTCTCTCTTTTGTGGATATTATTCATTTATCAATTCAATCAATTAATACCTATTCAAGCCAACACAAGATGACAATGTGAAAATTAATTTATTTAAATTATAATTATAAACGCAGATGTTTCAATCCTATTTCGGATCCTTATCAGTACTTGATGTAAATTGTTAACAAAATGCAGTCACCTAAGAATTGTAATGTAACAGTAATGTCACTTCTTGCTATACAATAAATTTATTAAGTTGTTATATAATAGAATATAAGTGTATAAAATTCTTTTTCTGACTCACATGATTATCGCAACTTTATTAATGCATCAGACGTCGAGTTTTATCTGATAAGACACTAATACAAGACATACAGTACAAACATATAAATTATAGAATACGTTGAGCGCGTCATTAAATATAATTATATCATTATAAGCTTTGTCCAACAATTCCGTATCATTCTGTAAATTTAGATTATTAGTTTGTTGCTTGATAAAAATAATTTCTGAGATAAGTCTCTTATTCAGTACTTTTTCCTCATCTAAGATGTTTAATAACGTTGCGATGATCATGTAAGTCAGAAAAAAATTTTATACACTTATATTCTATTATATATATAACAACTAATTATATAACAATAAATTTATTGTATAGTATACCAGGAAGTACGATGACGTCATTACTATTCTTAGATGACTGCATTTTGTTAACAATTGATATGGAGCATTGATAAGAATCCGAAACAGAATTGAAACGCGTTTATATTGATTTAAATAAATTAATTTTTACATTGTCATCCTGTGTTGACTCGAATAAGCATTAATTGATTGCATTGATTTTTATCTCAACCGAGCTTTAATACTTAATTTATTAATTATATTATTTATCAATTATTTCATCTAAAAATATATTACATATATAATTACATTGAGAAAAAGCGTTATTAAATCTTAACGTTTTTTCAATACTAATACTAAACATTTACTTACAATAAATAAATATTTACTCAATAAACAAATGTAATTACATTAAATTAATAGTTCTTGTATCAATTATTATCTCTTTACATCTAGTAAATATTAGTTAGTATGCTATTCTAATATTCATTAGTTTATTTACGTGCAAAAATTAAGATATGTTAAGATATTAATTGTTTAGTTACATTTTTCCTTTTTCAATCACAGGAAAATATAAAAGATGTTAAAAGCTTTCCCTCTATATAAAAAATTTTCGCATATCAATATCGTTCTAATTAATTTTTATTAATAAAAATTGTTCTAAATTTAAATTATTTTAATAATTGCTCAATGGGATACAACAAATCCTCTTATGAGATAATGAATCTCGTATTTTTCGAATCATAAAAACATTTTGATTCATAAAAACGCGAAATCAAAACGTCAAAATAGTGAACATGATTAAGCTTCGACACTTTTCTTGCAATAGTTGGAAAAATGAAATTAAAAAAATATTAGTGAAAGTTATACAATAACCTGAACAACTCGGTACTCTTTATTGATTTTCTTTTTTCTCGCGAAACAATCTAATTTGCAAAGCAAACCTTGCTAGATTTAATATTCCACTTCCAGCATCGTGCGAATATATATGTTAATTAAATTATATATTAATTAAAAAGAATTTACACGTTATTCTTTGAAGGGATTCGTTTTATATTACGTTATCTCTCGTTGGAACAAAAAAATAACAAATTTTCCATCAAAATAAGAAAGTAATTTTTTGTATTATAACTATAGAAGAATCGCTAAAATTTATATATTTATAGTAATAAAATATAAAAATATAGTAATAAGTATAGAAATAAAATATAGGAGTAAAATATAAAAATTCAAAAGATATAGAATTTATTTAATTTACAACTTTACAAATTTATGATTTCATAAAATAAATTCGTATCGGATACACAGCACACATGCATACTTATACATTAATAAGTATACACACATGCATAAAATTTAATTATACTATCTTTTCCTAAGGTATGGGTAGTTTTCTATCATAATTATTGAAGAATGAAACTAATTACAGACCGTACTCTTCATTAAAATTCTCAATTTTTTTTAGGTATTATAATCTTCCAGGCTAAAGACGTGATTACTGGAATTTCGTATGAAGGCTAAACTTTTTAATTTCCAATTACATTCATCACGAATAATTGAAGGGAATATAAAAATGGAATGAAAAGAATAAAATTCTCTCTCGGCGTTCTCAAAAAGTCTCAAAAAAGTCTCTGGTCTCTAATATCGGCGATTGACAGTGTACAGCTTGATGGACCTGGCATCGATAATTCCATCGCTTGTTCGCTCATTTCGTACGACGGTCAACGACCCCCTTTGTCAAGGAGAATCGGCGCGACGTATCCTCGTCGGATTTTCTCCGACGCGGAGCGCACGCGGGCATCCCTTAATAAACCGGAAGGCGGCCCCCGCAGTCCCGCCTCGCGCGCGCTTGGGCGCCGCGTCGTCGCGCGTCGTCCCGCGTCGCGACGCTCCCCTGCGTTCGTGTGTTCGGTGGGGGGTCAGGTCGGTCGAACGGGAACGGGTCGGTCGAACGATCGAAAGGCCCTGCTCCTCGGCTCAGTTGTAGCGCCGACACCCCGGCATACACGAGGTCGCGTCGTAGTTTTAAAGGCACACTCTGTACAAACGTAGACACGCACGCTCTATCTTCCGTATACCTCCGCCTCGCCTGCGCCTTCGCCTCGCCTCGCCTCGCCTTCGCCTACGCCTTCGCCTTCGCCTACGCCTTCGCCCTCCGCCTTCGCCTCCGCCTCGCTACGTAGTGAGCAACAGATATTTAACCGTGCACGTTGCCGTAGAAGCGATCGCCTCTCCGACCTTCGTAGAAAGCGAAAATGCAGCGCCCGGTCGTCGGTCACTGGAGAAAAATCCTACTGCTCGTGTATAGTTTGCCATTATTTTCATGTAAGTGAACGCGCGCGCGCGCCCGCGCGCTCGCTCGCGCGCGCTCGCGCCCGTTTATCCCTCACGATAACAAACATCGACACCCTTCCCGCCGCCACGCGATCCCATACCCCTTATATACCATTTCTCCCCAACCTCCCGTTCCCCCCTACCCCCCCCCACCCCTAATCCTCCCCCTTTGAGGATTCATTGTTATTACGAGGGGTGGTCGCGCGCCGGCGGCCGAGCGATCCTGACAGGATTCGGCTCGTCGTCGGGCGTCAACTCGTCCTTCGGACCCGGATCACGTTTGAGGGGCATCCCTCCGTCGAAGGATCCCTGAAACGCATCGATCAAGTCCGTCGATTGGCTCTATATGATATTTTTTTAGGGGACAATATTTTGATATTTTTATATTATCGAACGCCACATCTCGGACAATCTTTTTTTCCTCTTATTTTTAGCATTAAATTGCCAAATTGACAATGAGCGTCTTTATTTTCTCTGTGAATGACGTCTGCTCGAGACGTTAAATGAAGAATAAGGTTCTCCATTATTAGAATGACTTGCGGGGAAAAAAAAGCTTTGTATTTTTGTTTGCGTCGTTTATTGACGTCTGGATGTGCCTGTTGATAAAGAATCGACTCCAGATTGATCAACACATCTGTAAATAAGAGCGTGGGAAGGGAGATGGTCGATGGGGACTTGAGAAACATCTTGGGATTGGTACTTATCTCACTAGCCGTAAAGTAACCGTGTATCTTTTTATACCAAAAGGGATCGAGAGTGACGCAGAGAGTTCCGAAATTTTCCGGAATGTTACCACGGTAGAAGTTTTAACATATGTAATTCTTTTTTCTTTCTTTTTTTTTTTCCAAATAATTAACGCCCTTCGCTATACAAGATGGACACGATTCTGTTTCTCTCGTAGAAATTGTTGTATTGTTTCAGTTGACGACACCACAGAGCGGAGGCTGCAGATTATTCCTCATACAATTCAGTACTCTGACAATATTACACATTTTGCACTTCATGACGTGTGACATATGTCTCGGGTTAATTGTTCAGTGCACCATAACGTGTTACCGCGACGGAGAAATAATTCTACGCCACATTCCATGGGACGTTTTCCGAAGCATGTGTGAAGCGATCATCGTTAGCAAGTCACCGTTTTTGTCCGATATATATACTATACATATAATACATATATATTTTACTTGAAATTTAATCATTGCGAAAATAACATAAGTCTAACAGCTCGCAGTACAAATTATTGATATATCGCGCTTTCAGACGCGGAGTAAAATTTAGAACGATAATATCGAGACTTATGTTGCTTTCAAAATGATCGATATTTATATCTTCAATAAATAGCGTCGCGCTGCAGAACGCAAAACCGTTCTGCGGAATAAATACTCTTTCATTGTTCTAAAAACTTAGTGTATGCGTATTGACTTTGCTACTTTTGTCGCAGGAAGTCCGACATGAGAATAACAATTCACACGCTTCTTCAATATGGAATTGAATAAAAATAGAACACTTGAATTCGTGTACATGAGCTCCTATCATTCATACCACCCATGTAGAATTACTACAATGTACATTCACTATAAATCCTCAATGGCCTCCATTTATTTAGACACGTACAAGGGCGCACACGTACGCACACTGTTAATATATGTCGATACAAATGAAACTCTAAACAACCTAGTCGCCGTGTAACTTTTACCATTTCCGAACGTGTTCGTCTTGTCGCGTATTTTAGGTCATTTCGTGGCATTTCCTTTGATTGCAGGTTTTCATTTTTGTCACGAAATGCCATATAATCAAATAAGTCATCGTAATGTGACTTAATTCGACCTAGTTTATTCAGGCTGGAAACGCTATATAACGTCGTTAATACGCGAATTCATTGTAAATTTAAGAGCGTTTATGAAACTGAAATAAAAATCAATAGCACAAATCGTAGTTTTTTTTTATTCGCGCCGCGAAAAGAAGTCGCGTATATTTGTATCAACCAAATGTACAATTCTATTCTAATATCAGATCGATAATGCGTTATGACACAATAATATACACGGTGCATATGTATAAGAACACTTTGTCAAACGTTTTGCTCACGATACGAACTTCATATGCGAGTCAGTTACCGCGAAACTAGAACTACGCTCGTCCGACGTGAAAGGTAATGTCAAAGGAAATGCTCGACATTGCTGCTTCCCGAAATTCCAGCAGACAAAAGCTCGCGACAATGGTCCTCCGTTATCTTAATCGTTAATCGCGGAATTCCGGCTTCTCGAAATTTCATCGTTCGCCGGCCCTTAACAATGGTTTGCTTGGTTCGATTATTATCCGAATCTCACAATAAAGCAAGAATAATTCTGCTATTTCAAGGAGCCCGTTCAAACTGTTAGAGTTTGACAGATGCAATTAACAAGTTCGCAACGTGAGAAAATCTTTGTAATGATATGATATCAAAGCAAACTATAAAGTTATTAATTTCCTTTAGATGATGAAAAGATATATGATTATCTCTGAATATATTCTACATACTTGCTTTATTTTAGAGCGCATAAATGCAGCAAGGAATTTTAAATATATACAAAATAATAACGTTAAAATTACTTAAATATAATAATATATTATAT
>NW_017305767.1:630864-650447 GCF_001594115.1 Trachymyrmex septentrionalis | reverse complement strand
CATCCAGCTAATAAAATAATTATATGACATCTCAAAACCGCATGTAAGACACTCTTTCTAAAACTAACGAAACAATCCAACTGACCGATTTATAATTTTTAAAAAATTAACAAGTTTATAACGATGTATGTCCGGAAATATTTCATGAATTTTGTTACAACGAATGAATGATTAATTTACTTTTTGACAAAACTCTTTTTGTCAAAAGAGATAAATTAAATATATAATAATATTTAAATTGGTAAACATTTATTTGTCGACAGTTCTAAATGTTAAATGTAAAATTGAACTATAAATATTTTATTACGTAAAGAAATAAAAAAAAAACAAATTTTTCATATTATATTCGAGATAGAAACAAATATTTGTTTTTTACTGCATTATAATTAAATATAAAAAGTTTGAAAATAAATTCTGATGGATCTAATGTAATATAGAGTAAGAAATATATTCAAATTAATATTCTTTTTTGATTTAGACTAATTATAAGTAGATGAAAGTATATAGCGTTGAATGAAAATCAAAATCGAATTAAATTAAAAAAGTTATTGAATCAGTTTAATTTAATGACTAAAAATACGATCACTTTTTCGGTTCATTCGCACATAACTCGAGTTTAAAAGCCATTGTTGCAGAAACCAATTATTCGACTATTTATCGATCCAATTATATTCACCCTAATTGCACGTTATTTACATAAGAGAAACCAAGTGTCGGTTTTAGATATTACGAATTGAACAGTCTCAAAACTCTTTCTCGTAGTACTTATAAAAATATTTATTTTAAAAGGAATAAAATATATTATTGCGTATAATTTTTACAAATCAAAGCGTTATATTCATTTCCTACGAAAGGAAAGCTTTCAAAAGATTTCTTATTGTTTTTATTATTTTTCATCTTTGACATAAAGCATTCAATCTCTTCTATATAAATCGGACGATTCGATACAAGTACTTTTCTTGTTTTAATAATAAGCAGGAAAAAGCTGCTTTGAAAATTCTTAATATAAAAATCAATTACTTTATAAACAGAGATATCGCAAAGAAATTATCATTTTATTATGTCAAAGTAAAAGTATGTATTCGTAAAGAGAAAATAATTATCTCAAAGTAAAAATAGTATAAAATAATATTTATGGATTCTAAAATCAATCATCTATTTCCTGCGATTATACCACTGCTCCAGTCAATGTAATGTCGCGTAGAAAAAAATCGGTCGATTCTAATTGCGAAGAACTCGTAACACAGTTGGTTGTTCGGCTTTAAGCGCTCGTTGAAATATTACAGGACAAACGCGTAGAAAATCGCGTGGTATTAGCATTATCGTATGATCGACTTCGAAAATAGGCCTCTTGTCTCGAAACGTCTCGAAATAATATACCATGCGTGCGGCGGTAACGCGCGCTTTCATTCTGATCGATACAGTAACACCTCCCAGCAACAGGGCGGACTGCCACAAGTAGTTACAGTCGGCCGCGCGAAGGCCCTCCGTTCTTCCAATTCCTGGCAATAGCTAGATTAATCTGTTCTCCGTCGACTCGTTGTCATGTCGGTGCCAGTTCGATGAAAATCGAATGGAACATGATTGCTGGTCTTGACAGCGTTTAATCGAAATATCAAATTGCTCTCCTCTCTCTCTCTCTCTCTCTCTCTCTCTCTCTCTCTTCTTCTCTTTCTCTCTAAATCTTATTATTATGTTATATTTTATTTAATATAAATAAAGCTTTGAATGTATATAGTAAGGTATATAATAAACAAGAGACGCGTATTTGTTTCTGTAGAAGGAATATGTCGTTTTGTTTTAAAAATCCTACGAGCAATTCGGAGTTCATATTTATCGCTACAAAAATGTTAAAGTCGACTATTATAAAAAAATTCAAACGTAAGAATTTTTATATAGAGAAATTTTATAAATAGCCAGAAATGAACCTTATTCTTCACAGTAAATTGCAGATAAATTTTATTTCAACAGAAATATATGGTCCCAAGAAGAGATTTAGAATTACGTGCACGGAAAGACACCCTATACGTGACCTTATCTAGGTTTGTAGGTTACGACACCCCTCGAAGTTAACCCCCGACGAATTCAATTCTAAATGAATATCACATAAACCATAGAATATATGGGAAGCATCAAGGAACAGTTTTACGGTTTCAAAGTCTCACTTCATTCTTTATTAAACAATAATCTTTCGTATCTAAATGTGCTCGCAAAATATCGTAGCTTTTAGTCTACAAAATATCATAAATGTATAACAACGATAAATATGTAATGACGATAAAAACATGAAAATATCTGGAACGTAAAATTGATCGGTTTTATAATATAAAATTACAAACATAACAAAAATATAAAGTTAGGCTTTTCACGTATAAAAAAATCTTAGAATAAAGAAATATATTTGAAAAACAATAATTAAAAGAAGAACTGCTTTAAAAAATGAATACCTGAATTATTCGCAAAGTATCGTACTTTTTAGCCCATAAAATATTATAAATGTATAATGACGATCAATTATAAACTACGGTGAAAGGTAAGAATATCTGGATGACTAAATTGATGACTAAATGGATGACTAAATTTGCAAAATTCGAAATTTTAAATATGCTATTAGTAGAGATACGTCTAAAAATATAGGAAAATATGTATTTGAAAAACAATAATTTAAAAAAAAGGCTGATGAAAGTCAAACGGAAATTTCAGTGCATAATGTAAATTATTAAACAAATTTATTTTAAATATTTTAAGTTTAATGTTGGGATATTTCAGCTTAATTTGTAACTATCTTCAGCAAGATATCTTAACAGATATTTGTAGATAATCTCACTCCCCACGTAACGCAATCAATTTATTTGCATCAATTTAATCTCTCGTTCTCTATTTCACTTGGCTGTTGTTTGAATCCATTAATCACCCGGCTTATCAATCGGTTGTGACCGACATATTTATTTTTGACATTCAGGATGGATTGCGTTATGTTCTATGTAGCGAGCATAAGGTTATCTCCAAATATTTGTTAACTTGTTGAAGGTGGCTCAAAATTAAGCTAAAATGTCTAATTAACTTACGTGTTTAAAATAACTGTTATTTTGTATATTACGCACCGAAATTCGCCTTCGACTCTCACTCTTCAGTTCTCTTTTTTTTAAATATTATTTTTTTTTTAATTGAGAGTCCTGTTAACTTTTGTTAAAACATATTTGGAAATACAATATATTTTGCGTAATGTGATATTTTCTCTCAATTTCCTATTAAATACATCGAAACTTTTAACTTTTAGTATTTTTGGATTTTTTTGCGACTCACGTTCGTTAAAAAACCTCGTAAAATCATCCCTTAATCGCGCCCCGCAATTTCCACGAGTACCATCCAATAGTAGAATTAATACCGCTCACGTTGGACATTGTAGATAATGTCTATGGCCATTCGGTCGCCAGAATTGAGGTAATATACACGGTAGTATATACGTACGGTGATTTCACGATTTCCAGACGCGACACTGGCGGATCACATGAACGTGCAATTGATAGCGCCGCAGTATGTAACGCATGGCAGCACAGCCATCTTGCTGTGCAATCACACTGTCGCGGACGACTTGCTGCACAAAATAGAATTTATGAAGGGCGAGAAGAGGATATTTCAGTACATTAAGGAGAGGAATCCGCCGTATATCCCAGACAAATCCGTATTCATCGACGGCGCCAAAATGGAGGTGAGCGAAATAGAGCAACAAGGTCTTTGAAATTAGTATTTCTTATTAATTATTTTTTGTATCTTTTTAATTTGTTCTCTTGTTGTTTCGTTATATTTGCTATTAGTCGAATTATCGAGCGTACTCAACTGTTGGGTTCCAACAGAATGGATAAGAGGAAGAGACAACGATTGACTTCATCAATTAACTTTAAACCTGGTTTATTCGATTCTTGACAGCTCATAAATATTTTGAATATCGCTTTACCCTGATACGTATACACTATGACTTTCGCTTTGATGTACATAATTATCTCAAAGGCATCGCAGTCGTGCCGCAACATGACATGCAGGTTCGATAACACGTCTACATAAATTTGTGTCAAATTTACACGGGGCCAAGACTGATGGCAATGATGGCATCGACCTTTGCATCTCAATCTACAATTATATATCTACGTCTATATTGTTATCTTTAAATCTTGAATGTTAATCGAATTTCTATCTCTGTAACGAAAGTCAAGCATGTCTAGACAGAAAGTGTATTAAGAAATAAAATGAGTAACCGCTTTTGTTGAAATTTTCCACATCTTTTCCACGTTTTGCATTGCAAAATAATTTCAATTCAACATATGCGATATTTAATTTCAACCTTTCAGAATACATCTTAAATCCATATATACATAATGTTGCATGCATAGCGCTATTTTAGATTTCTGTTTAATTTTCAATGTTCTAAGTAAATATTTACACGTATATACAGAGTGTTAGTTAAGTATATTGCCATACTCAAAACAGAACGATTCTTTGGTTTATTTCAAGTAAAAAAATCCATATAAACATATGTCCTAAACGGTTTAGTTTCGAAATAAAAAAATTTAAACGTGTAGCAATAATCTGTTTATTTGAAAGAAGTACAGCTTGAACTAGTCAAAAACTAGTCAAAAACAGAAAAACAAAAACAGGCTTCAGTTCTTCTGATGAAATAAAACAATTAGATGAATTGTTGAAAATGTCCACCTTGCGCCATGATACATTCATCGAGCCTTCTTCTCACAGATTGACGTACACGCTCAAAGATACCAGATGTGTTACGTATTGCCTCGCATGAAGCAGCTATTCGATTCCTCAAATCATTCTCATTCTCAATTGGGGTGGTATAAATCAATGATTTCAGATGCTCCCAAAGGAAATAATTCAAAGGATTTAAGTGATCTGGTGAGTCTTAAGTGGTCTAGGAGGCTTTGACTTTGATTTTGTCACTTTATTTACGGTTGTACGAATGGCAATTCACGTGAAGTAAGGCATATTTATACAGGAAGATCCAACGCAATTTACCGTTTCGCCAAACATTTCGCGAACATTCACCTGTATTTCGGAAACTAAGCCGTTTAGGACACATGTTTACATGGACTTTTTTACTTGAAATAAACCAAAGAATCGCCCTGTGAGTATGACAACATACTTAACTAACACCCTGTACATTTATTGTATCATTTGCCATTTCATCTTTATCAAAATTTTACTGTAAGATTCAGAATCTTGAAAATATATAATAATCCTTTCCTTTACAAACAAAGTTTATGCATCAAATTAGTATTTGTTTTTTTTAATTTCTCAAGTATTACCTATTTATGTATGCGTGTGTCTTCGCAACAAATATTTATTTTTTATTATAAGCTTTTCACTTCACTTACCGTTACATCACGCACCTGTTTACGTAAGGAAATAATAAATGTCTCTTTTTTTTTTAACCTGTCGTCTAACATTATTACGTGGACAGGTAAAAATACAACTTGGTCTGCATATATCTATCCCGCACGTTGCGGTACGTTCTATAAGAAAAAACTGTAGTAAACAAAAATCCAAAAATAACGAGGACACCCTCGATAACGTATAAGCTGAATATCCGGAGTCCGCTCCTGTCTTTTGCCAATGATTAAGCGAGCAAAGCTAAACGCATTTACCTAAGGCGCAGTCTTTTATGTATCGACACAAAGCAAAGCTATTTACGTACATATGCATGTACTCCGTTACGTAAAATACTCTCCCTATCCCCCCGAGAACATCGAGTAGTAACGCGTGGCAGCGCAATTTCCTTCGTGAATGTTTTCGATGGGAGCGCGCAGCAGATGGGTGATCTATTAAAAAAGGGATAAGGTGGAAAACCAATACTTGTACTAATCCATATGTGATACCTTAACGTACGAGGATGAGTTGCTTGTGCCAGTATGTATGTAGAGTCAACACATTAATAATGAGGCTACACGTGGCAGAAGTAGAACGTTCATTCGGCCGGAGGGTTTCAGGCCGCTGATGACGAACGATTGTTAAGTGTCGAAAACACTTTTCTCTCTTTCTTTGCGCTGAGGAACTTTCCTGCACTTGGCATTTTCACCCATTTTATTCTCGAGGGAAAAAAATCGATCGAGATTACACGCGCGCGCGACAATTCTTCTTCTTTTATAAATATCTGCCTTTTTTTTTAGGATATACTTTTATCGTCTCCTTTTCTTACTTTCTACTTTAGTTTTCTATTTCTATAGAAACTTTTGAAAAACTATTGGAACTTACACTCGATGACTATTTCGCTACTATTAGAATTCTATTGTTGATAACAGAGAATATGCGACTGTTTCACACAGCGTTATATATAATTCCGAGATATCTTAAAGTTATTACAGTACGTCATGAAAGATGTAGGTAAAGATACGCGTAACAAATAGGGCGCTAAGAATGATTAGATCTAAGCTACTAATAACGAAATTGAGTTAATGCAATAGACCTTCCAGTCACAGTGCCTTAGGAATACTATGATTCTAAAAAAGAAATCATAATAATAGAATAAAGAAATCGTGATGAATAGCTTGAACTTTTCGAATTTTTTTATCTTGTTAATCTGATTACAGGAAAAGAATTTTTTTTTCTATAATTTAGGTGTTTATCACCTCAACACATCCAAATAGAGATTAATCGTGTCCTTTAAGGCTCTTGTAGTCAGCATGCGATTCAAAATCAGTCGGCGGCCTGGTGAAATGTGACGAAATTGGTAGCCACACACACACACACACACACACAAGCACGAGCCCATATACATGCTTGTATGTATGTTACAGCGCTTTGCCGATAAATGACTGAACTTATAGGCGTGGAAAAGTGACGTTTTAACGACGAAATTTGTACTACATGCCATTTCGTTATTATTTGCTCAATTGTGAAAGTCTTGTACTTATGGAAGTCCTGAAAATGGGCAGAAACTATAGTTATCCTGAAATTTTATTCGTAAAAGCGTATATTTCATTCATTTCAACAACTATTCAAATCATGTGTTTCTGTCCAAAATTAGGCTCACTTTACCTGTCTTTTACGACCATTTATTAACTATTAAGGAAGAAAAGGACAATTCTACCGGTTTTTACATGTATTTTAAAGCATTTCTCGTCATAGATTTATCCTTATAAATTGTTTTTATTTACAAATGGCTTGCAGCATAAATTAACGTGCCATTCCTCGCTTCTGACGTCACGATTTCAACATGGCCGCCGCGACTACTTAGGATCCTTAAAGCGAAATATTTGCGACAGATATGATCTAAGTGTAATAGGACCAAAAGTGGTAAAACAATTTTGCTAGAACTTTGAATTACATTATCCAAAGTGTTCTGTTTTGTATTTTCAAAGCATTTCACCTTGCTCGTGCATCCACTCGATATAATTGTAATGACTAGATAAAAGGAATATAAATGATAAATCCTGGTAAAGCTAGTCGGTAGAAGCACACTCTTGAACTTTCATTTAAAAATAATTTTCACTCACTTCATTATCAAATTCAACATATTTAAAAGCAAAGGAATGACTCGTTTAAAAAAAAGATATTGCGATACAAAGGCATTCTATATTCTCTTATGCAAAACGAAACTCTTCTTTATTAAATAACTAAACTTACAGAGTACAAAACAGATTGTAAATATAAAATCATGCTCTGAGAGAAAAATTAATTTTCATACAATTTTGTATGCACACTCGAATTGTTTATGCAGTATTTATTACTTGTGTTCTTTTACGTAGGTATGGAATGTAATTTGATTAAAACGACGTACTCTCCACTTGACCACGATGTGTTATAATCCTTATTAACATGTTGCTAATCTTTTCCAGTTTTCAAAGAATGGCACGACAATCAAATTGCACAATGTGCGTTACGAAGCTTCCGGCATTTATTCCTGTGAAGTCACTATGACAACTCCCATTTATACTGCTGGCGCTGATCCCGTACACATGAAAGTGATATGTGAGTGATATTGTCAACTTTACACACAAGAATAGACATATATATCTCCTTACTAATGGCATTAGTCGTTTTATTGTATTGAATTATATTAATTTTATTGAGCAGCTCCATTTAGGTGCTAAGCAAAATATCAGTATTGATCTAACAAACACAATAATTTGATATGAAAATTATTATTAGATATTATACATTTCTCAGATTGAATAAGTGTCAAGATCTAAATTTTAACTGATCATAAATTGACATAGATTTTTAAATACCATCTCCGCGCATCTTCGATATATTTTTAATAATATTTTTTAGATCCACAAACTGATAATCCTAGAATTACATTCAAGAAGAGTGTATATGTAGTAGGCGAAAGCCTGGAGGCAAATTGTTCATCCTCGCCCGCACATCCAGTTCCTTATATAACATGGTTTATAAACGGCGAAGAGGTAAAAAACAACAGAGATTGAAATACAACTTCGATTTTAACAAGTCCGATAGAAAGAATATCTATTTGACGAGTTAACAATTACGAATGATACACTGTTATTAAAGAATTTATACGTACACTTTTGATCGCTTTTTACTCTTACGATACTTGAACATTTTAGCCCAATAGAATTAATATCACAAAAAATTATAAATTTATTACCTATCCTGCTTCCCAAAAATAGACATTTTTCTAAAGATGATAGCGTCAAAAATAATCATAATGTGATGATCCAAAAAACGTTTTAGCTTGAAGTCTTTACTTTATAGCTCAATTTTTAACTATTTAATTGATTTTTTATGGAGCAACATATAGATACACAAATGGAAAGGACCTCGCACGAAATATACGAAAATAGATCCCGGCTAATTTGGCTGAATTTGTAATATGTTGTAGTCCTGATCAAAAGTCTTCATCGGTATGAAGTAAAATAATGAACAGTTTTTGAGTTATTGTACATCAAACTCTGCCAAAAAAAAATCGCTGTTTAGAGTTGAATATACTATTTTACTTCGTGCCGATGGAGACTTTTGATCAGAACTACAACATATTACAAATTCATCCGAATTAACCGGGATCCATTTTCCGTATGTTTTGTGCGGGGTACTTTGTCGAATTTCAAAATTGTTACGAACTTTACAAAGCTTTTTGATTGCTCACGGAAGACGAAGTAGCACTCGGTATTCTGTAAAAAACGAATAAAAGGGTCTAAATTTTCTTTTTAAAGTGCACCTAGGTATGTCATGTATATACGCTGTATACATAACATATAAAGAACCATAAATCCGACCGTGCAACTGGTGCAACCTCCACACAATACGCGACGGATCTGCAGCGATAGAATCAAGCGAACGTTGTTTTTCCTAACGTGGTTATTTCGAACACAAAGGACATAAATTACGTTAAGATTATAGTATTTTTAGTTTCTCGGAAATATGCCAAGTTGAATGATAACATGTGTTGATTGTTTAATTTTTAGAGTCTCATTTAAGCGAAATTTACATACGGAAAGTTTTTTTATATCGAAAAAAATGACAGGTGCACCTCAAAGAGGAAGCTTAAATCTTTCTATTCGTTTTTTAAAGACTATTTATTTTCAAGCGCTATTCTGTTCATCTTCTGCAAGCCAAAATAAAAAAGACGCTTTCTGCTTCTGTGTTAAATTACTCAGTGAAAAAAGACCGTACAACACTTAATAAATATGCAAATTAAAAATAATGATTCACTCTTGCAAAGATTATAAACTGCTTTCACGTGCGATTTTAATTCACGCCATGGAACTTTGTGAAGTTCGTAAAAACTTTGAAATTGATGTCCACTTATCCGTGTAGCTTCGTAAAAGATCAATCATGTCGTTATCTAAATTACCGATTTGAAAAGTAGAAATTTCTGCAAGCTTTGAAATACTTTTTGGGTTGGTTTATTATGATCGTTTTTGACAAAGTTCCTTGAAAATTACTACTTGTGTTTGAAGGAGAGAATAATATTTTTTAAATATTTTCATATTGCAAAAACATGCTTTTATAATATAATAACTCGAACTTACACGTAATTATGAGCAATTAAATTTTTAAGTAGCTTTGGAAATATATTCCTTCGCCCGATTGTAATTTTCTGATTATCGATTTCCACCAGGTGGATATCGCTCTAGTGACACACTATCCGCATACATATCATAATAAGAACCATCTGATGTTCGCTACTGCTAAACTGAAGGTGGAGGTTTCCGCGTTGCACGCTGGCCAAAATGGGCATCTTGAGATCAGCTGTCAGGCAACAATACCTGCATTTCCCATGCACCACGAGCAATTTGCCGATATTAAAACAAAAACGGTGTCGGGTAAGTTTTTTCATAAGATATCAAACTCTTTTTCGTATGTATAACACACAGATAGAGAAGTCTGTGGACTGTATGGCGAATTCGATCGGAAATACTAGTGCGCACTGGTGCACATTAAAGTCGTTGTACACTGATTTAATTTGAGTATAAAAGTGAAATGCAAATATTTCGAATTATAAAATACACATTTTACCTAATATAATACAATAAAATATATTTCAGGATTTAATTGATTTCTATGTTTACGTATAAACACATCTTTTTTTTACGTTATTTTGGGTACGATGGCTTTAATGTGCACCAGTGCGCACTGAGTGCGTCCAATCGAATTTGCTAATAGGAACAACTTTTAACCATTGAATACATGCATGATGTCGAAAACAGAGTGATAGATAAAGATAGATACGGATTATTTTATTAAAAAACATCGGAAATAAAAAAAATATACATTTTTTCTGCGAAAAACTGACTGCTCTCCGGGACTTTATACCTTTCCACGTGTTTTTTGCCTTCTATGAGCCTCAGGGGGGCGGCTGTCATATTTTTTGTTATTCTTACCAATTTATCAATAACAAAAGTAAAAGTCCCGATGTTTGTACCGTGCGACTTGTTTCAGTGCAAATCATACCAGCGGCGGATGTGACGTCTTCCGCGGCGATTCTCATACGAGAACTCACGCTACCTACAATACTGTGCATATTGAGCGCAATGCACGAGTTTATTCCTTAATAAAAGTCAATTGTTCTAGGATAATTCGGCTGTAACATATCTAATTGTAAGGATGTTAAGGCGATGAACATAAGATCGAACAATCACAATGTCTTCCTTCGATATATCGAAATACACGGGGGCAGCGGTTTTATTGTCTTTGCAGAAGTTTTGTAAACTCATAGACGCGGCTTCTTCGTGCGCAAACTATTTTCGATTATTGCTTATAAAACGAGCGTCGTCTGTCTCGCGAAACATATCAATCCCATTATCATGAGAAACAATTTAATGTCCGAACATTCGGCAAGGTGTGTCGGAAAGCTATGTCTCTTCCTTCAATACTATTCGAATATACTTATCATAGAGTGCATATAATAGGATTTTGAAAATTATTATCTGAAAGTTAAATTAGAAAAGAAAAAAATCGAGCTACGCAAAGATATTTTTGTTCTATAGCAGAACATGTATATATTTGTATTGTTGAATTAGTTAACGTATCTTTGAAAAAAAAAAAGAGTTTATTACAGTTTTAAAGTAAAACGTACATAGCTTTATTGTTAACTATATAAAAATTTGATCTATATTAAAATGTTATCGAGATATCATATGATGTATACATTACAAACTGTAATTTATATTTTATTTTAAAAAATGATATGGTTTTCCGATACGCGTTAATATAACATTTCATCTAGTCTCGCCTCGCCGCTGGGGAAATAAAATGTTTTTTAAGCTAGCAATACATTCTTGTTACTGCGCGCACATTTCTATAAAAGCTATACAAAAAAAAACTCGTATTCGAATAAAAAACACTTTAATATCAGTCGAATTGATTTAATAGACTTTTCCCTTTGGGGATATCTGATTTTAATAGCAGTTTTCCATTAACAGATTTTGCTCTTTCTACAATATTTCCATATATCGTTCAAGCCATTAGAATCTCGATTAAATAAAGAAAGATGATTTTTATTTAATTCGCAGTAGATATAAAATTATCTTTTTTATAATTTAAATCTTTTTACATTACGCCCCGTTTCATGATGTTTCGTAATAAACACACACAGCGATGAGATCAATTTTCCGACAATAATCTAGAGAAGTGACAACTTATCCGCGTATAATAGGACATAGATACTATAGCAAACATTCACCGTCATTTCACCGTAATTCGGAGCTTAGCGCTCCGTAGGAAATATATTCAAGAGAAATTTAAAGCAAGAATGGCGTAAGTCAAAAATATGAATGACTTATAAGGTACTCGGATCTTTTTGCACGTATTGAAATATTTCACGAACACGTTGAAATATCGGACTGTCTTCTAATTTAAATTAATCGTTTTAATACAAATTACATAACAATATAAACGAGTACACCACAAGATCGCTCACTTAGGCCATTTTTGTTTTCGATTCTTCATCTGTACTTCACGCGCTATAACTAACTGAGGGATATCGATGAAACGGGATGTACAACTCACAATCAGTATTACATTACGACTTCCTTCAGCGTATTTTAAAGAAGCAAGCTTAAAAAACACCGCGACAGCGGCTAGGCATTTAGAGGACTGCGAGAAGCTAGAGATAACTAGAGATACTCGAGTCAGAGTTTGATCAATAATGACCTGATCTATTACACATAATTACTAAACAATAAAGCACAATTTCTTTGCTTGAATTTACAATCAATGTACAATCAGATCTTGTGATTATATACTTATCTCTTCGTAATTTTACGAGAGATAGTTAGGCGTTACATCGATCTTATTGAGATCGATCGAAAGACTGCGAAAGAGGGCGAATCGAACTGATTCGATCAAGCTCTGACTCAACCATCTGTAGAAATAGCGATTACGGCCGTGCTTGTGGCCAAACTTTTTGGAACACTATTGGGCGCGTTACCCGTCGATACGACGTGGTTTTTAACTGGATTTAAAACTCTTGATGCCGATACTATCACCAAACAACCAAGCGCTTGGGATTATCTCTTATCTGTGTATTGACACACCTCCTCGTTAAAAAATCATAATCCTCTTTCTCTCTCTTTCTCTTTGCTGTCGGCACTCGTACTAAATACCAGCAACTTTAAACAGCCATATTGGCTGCAGCGTAAGAGTATATTTAGTATGACTACCTGAGCTGGCGGTACTTTGGAATATTAAAAGGATTATGATACGAACGTTATGATAAGAACGTTTACGTTAGAGTGAACGCTAACGATGCTTTCCGAGGCTTTAGAGTACTAATCTAATCTTGATCATTAGGATAATCAGAGGGAACGTATCATCGTCTCCAGTTAGACGACTAATCTAACTAAAAAAGTTTTTGATAGCTTCACAGATCGAATCTTACGAACGTAAGTCTTGTAGCTGACGTTACAAACTAGGGGTACTCAATCGCGCGATCGAATTCAGTTACAATTAAATATAAAGATTAAAAAGCGGCAAATTACTAATTAAATGATAAATTTATTGTCATAGTTAGAGGAAAGTGGAAACGTTAGGGAACAAACATTGACTATGTAGTGCTTTATAGAAGTAAAGAATATATTTATGATTAATGAATTTTTATGCATATATTTCAGATTGTGCGACTATTTGCTAAAATCGAGATTATTCCAATCGCGTGCAAATTCTTACATGCTTTCAAACTTGCAATAAATATACTACTTTTTAATTTTTATTGTACTTGTAAGACGTATAAGGCATCGGTCGTCTAAGCGAAGTTTGAAAGCTTAGTAATGATATTTTAATTGAGAAGTGCCTTTTCATATATCCGCAAATTAGAAAATATCTCAGGCAGATCTTAGTCTGCTAGGCGACATGCTTTTTCTCGGAAAGCAAAATCGCAATCACTGACAACTAATATAGAAAAGAAGTCGTCTTTTTTAACGATCTCACTTTTTAATGAAGTTATCTTTAGTCGTTTCAGCGTTCACTCTAGCATGTCGAAAAAAGCTCGAAAAAAAATTGATCATATTGCAAATTTATACAGATTTGCTGTTTCTAGCTGCACCTTCAATATCAAATTTCATATAAAATTGATTGTGAAGTTTGTAGGGGAAGGGAGAGGACATATGGAAAAGATCGTGATGTGAAAAAAGAAAAATTACATTGGTCATGATGAAAAAGAATTATATTGGAGAACTTCACGTCAGTATATATTTGCCAATGGAGAACTTTACGCCAATACATTGGAAAACTTCACGTCGATACATTCATTATACATACATAAGATTCCACTTTCATCTTTTGCAAGATATATTACGATTTCATTGCCACTAGCGTTCCCAGCAGCGGCTAGCTACGCTTCTTGGAAACGCAACGATAATTTATTTATATTTAGCCCGAGGAAAAGTAAGAAGGTGCACGACTAGGAAGAGCAAGTCTGGTATAAATTAGCAGAAAAACAAAAGTCGACGGAGCGTGGCACAGAAAATGGAGGATCCCGTTAAGCCTTTACGGTAGCTCGCACGCGAGCCATGATACTCTTCGCGGTTTTGGTCCTAATACCGTATCTCCACCCGATTTCCCTGGTGACCGGTGTCGAAACAACCACGACGCCATTGGAGTCTACGGTTGATAAGCCGGCGGTGCGCATCGTCGGCGGGGAGATCACCAACATCAAGAATTATCCATTTAGCGTATGCGTGCGACGCGCCCATTTCTCTCACGCACACAAGCCCCTTAACCTTTCACCTTTGCGAAGAACATCGGTACCGTCACCCACACCTCCACGGAGTGCGTAGTATGACGACTCTGACGTCAATGACGTGGAAGTAACGCGAAGTGTACTCTGCGAGGTCGGGGATGGTTTTATCAGCACCGAAAGTTGACAGAGCGAAATGTTTAGCGATTCAACGCGAACAGAGAGAACGACCTATAAAGTCTTTTAAACGCTCTTTCGTGGAATTAAACTGTTTCAATTTCTAACCGGTAGTACAGAGTAAAATCGTTCGACGATGATGTGATGAAATGAAGTTTTAACTGATGTATCTTGCAGTTTACGCTTTGAGTGTATTCACGTGTAGGACCAACTTGAATATCAGAGAGATATCGGTTTTATTAAAGAAACACACAAGCTCTAGATTACATCGTGCAATTTCGGCACTTCTAATTTCTCGTTTGTGTGATACGTACTGACGGTATACTGATGCACTTTAACTGCTCGTGTCAATCTAACCACAGTACATATATACTGTGATCTAACTTTGAATGCTTTCGAGACAGCCGGAAATCTCAATTTCCAAAATCCAAATAGTTAAGCGTTGTCTTAGTTGACGTTGCATAGAAAGTTGTATGTTATTCTATTCCAAGTTTTAATAGAATAGATATGATATAATTTGAAACGTATCTTTGAATGAGATTTTACGAAACGTCTTTCTTTAACAGATTTAACACGATTTAACAAATTGAGAGTAAACATATATTTAAAAAAATGTTAAAACTCCTTAATGAAAATCTCACATTTCATTTCATATTCTCATAATATATTTTCAAGAATTTTAAATTTATGAAGATTTCCGAAAAATCCTTCAAACTTCATATTTTACATGTTCTCTTTGGAAATCGTAGAAAGAAAAATCTTAGACTATTTCAGAGAGTTCACAAATAATACAAAAAATAATATGAAATTCACAAATGATATAAAAAATTCTAGAAAAGCTGTAGGTTTTTTCGTTTTAAATATTTTTGAAGGTATCCTAATTCGTATAAAAATATTTGAAGCATTTTTCTGAAAATAATGTCGAAATTCTGAAAAATTATGTGAAGGATTCTGAGAACAATTTTCCACCAGGGAAGCGAGAGAAGATTTCTCGTGAAATTGAGATTCAGACGGTCTCGAATATGCTTGGCATTCCGAGCTAGGCGCAAGGGTTAAGGTGGCAACCGACTCGACTCGGACTCGACGAATCCGAATTTTTCAAAGTCAATTCCTCTTAGGTCTCGGTGCAGCGCCGACCCTATAGCCACTCGTGCGGAGGCACTTACGTCGCCTGTAGGTTCGTTATGTCGGCCGCCCATTGCATGGTCAGGTGCGTGTCACAAGACTGCGTTTCGCATTTTGCGCTGTGTCTGTCGCGGAGGGTGGTGTAGTCTCTCTCTCTCTAGCCGGGGCTTTAGCACTTTGTTCTACGTATTTGTTGCCCCATCTCCCTAACACGCAATCTTCATTCCTGGGATGTTTGAACAAAGATGGGATCCCTCCCTGAATTTACATCCCGGAATTAAGATAGCTTTCGAAAATGGGGTGAAAAATGAGCGAGAATATTTCACGTGACATTGTCTGAATAGAACACGTGGACTCTCCGAAGGTGTTAGCAACGCACGACACTCTTTAAGCTTGATTCTGTGTTAATGTTAACTGTGATCTTTTTCATTTAGTGCTATTAAGATGTTGATCTCTTGCTTACTTGCTGATAACGTGTAAGAGTTGATGTGTGTATATAAAAGTTATTCGTTTTAAAGGCCTTCGCGGCCAATTATGATTAGGAAACACTGCCACATCGTACAGCGAATTTATCTTTTCATGCTTTTCTGTGATACATTTACCACACGGATTGGAGTAAATTTATGTACATTTGCGTTGTTGTAATAATATTAATTTTGATAAAGTCACTTTCTTTCACGCAAAAATGCCTTATATGAAAATTTCTAAATCTAGATAAAGTATATACGTTTTGTAATATGTAATATATATACTGGAATTTTATATTTAAATTGCTATTTTGTTTTAATTCTTATGAATCACTTTATAATTGCAATTTCGAAAGAACTTTGAAAGAAGTGAACATACAAAGCATTTATTCCTTTTAAGCTGTACAAAATGACTTAAGCTTCAGATAAATTTTAAGCTCCCTGAAAACGCGAAAAAATTTAAATAACTTTTCTCAGACACTATTCTTAAATTACTTTTTCTTAAAGATTTAAATTGATTTTTTTTTGTTAACAAAAAAATATTAAACGAACTTAATTTCTTTTTAATGTCTTTTTAGCGTTTTTATCGTCACACATTTTTGTCGCTTGCTTTTAGAACATATAAGATATTTTCATATTGTTAAATTTTCTTTAGATAGATTAAACGATCTTTCGCTTTCACTTATTAACTTTTCAAGAAGCTGAGAGAATTAATCTTCTCATTTTTTCTTATAATTAATCCTTAAACACGGAGCTGTCTATGTGATCTAAATCTCTTTAGATTTAAAGTAAGTTTCGCGAAGTAAAAAAGATCACGGAGGGAAAAAATCCTTTGTCGGCTAAAATATAAATTACATCCCGGTATAATCTCGGGAATATAATTATTGTATATCTATTTGTAAACCAAACCAAATGCCCTGGTAAGACATTTTAGGATTACACCACATTACATGAGGTATTAGTGGCCGTGTTTAACCTCCTTGCTACTGCAGAGATGTATGTAACGTGTTCACACGAGAAAAAGCATAAGGCTTGTGTTTGATGTAATGACGTGTCTTGTAAGATGTAAATCGCTTCCATTTGTGAGAAATTAACCGAACAGGTCGGCAGATTTAAATTTCCAGTAAATCTAGTTTGAAAATATGTAATATATATATTTCGGGAGATTGAGTCTCTCTGTAAGAGATATTTATATCTACACATTCTCTATGAAATATTCATTAATTATAAATATTACAGAGAGATGTAATAAGTCCTAAATGTATTTGGGTAGGTAATTTATATCGCGTATGTGAAATATACGCGGAACATTCGGACTTATATTTTCGCTACTCAATGCAACCCTTCTTTCAACTATACAGCAACAACTGGGTGAATAGGATAGGAAGGTGAATCAAACGGTGTCAGCGATCAGGTATAAGAATAACTGCCTGTTGACAACTGGCGTATCAATTATAAAGCGAATTTTGCCCTCTTGTCCCTTCCGTCCCGTTCATCCTCTCTAATTGTATGTATATCTTATTTGTTTTTGACTGTGAGTAGTGATGTGCTGTCTAGCGTATATATTTCACGAGTAACGAGAAGGTTAGCGGCGCTAGATCCTAAGGCAATGATATCTGTCGCGGTATCTATCTGTGTATCGATTAGCTGTGTACTAGCGATGAGATGTACTACTACTCGCGTGAACGTAGTTTCTGTTTTACGTGTCAGCTCGGCCGCTCGTGATTGTACGTAGAGGAAATTGGGGCGCAATCAGTACGTTCGTTTATACGACAGCTACATAAAATATTAAAAGAACGAGTGATTTAAAGGGAACGAGACAAATTGGAAGAGAGTTAATAATTACATTGAAACATGACTTCAATAAATATATTTCCGGTATCGCTTCTCTTCCGTAATCAAACACCAATTTTATGCAATAAATTTTAATTATATTCCATCTTTCTTTAGATGATACAAAAATAGATTCGTAAAAAATAATTTAACACTTAATTCGTTCGTTATTCATTTGTCTTTAATTTTATCGAAAATTTAATTTTCTAATTTATTTGTTATACAAAATTAATGCAGATTTTGTCTCTTCATACTTCGCTTACAAAAAAAAAGAGAAATTATGTTTATCATATTGTCTTAAAAGACAGTATTAATCTTCTTTAAAAAAGAAACGTTGTTTTAAAAAAAATTTCATAATTTCGTGAATATTACATATATTCTTAGTATTTTCTTTTTAGTTATATATTCAACACATACAAAGTAAAATCATTAAACCCAATTGATATTGTTTAATAAGAAAAGTGTTCTGTCAATTACGTTTCACGTCTGATTGCGTTCCACTTTTCCTCACATCGCTCCGTTGTTTAGGTAAAAAAAAAACCAAGGTGTATAATTAACTCGTCGTTGTTTAAAGACGGTTGCTCGACGGCACGTGGGCAGCGGAGAATCCACGCCATTTCTATGTGATAGCCGGCTCGACCTACGTGTATTTACCAAGTTGGGGTTCCATACAGATGGAATTGGTAGACAAGACATTCCCGCACGCAGAGTTTCGATTCTCGGACATGCGAAACGATATTGGATTGTTCAGGGTGACTGTTTATGCCGTGTATATAATTTTGTGTCGATAATAAAGAGAGCAAACCTTGTAATCACTGTGAGTGGCCTTGCACTATCATACATGCCCTGCTTTTACAGCTGAAGAGACCTCTTTACAGAAACGCGTACGTCCAATACGTTACGCTTCCGCCGGTGTATATCACGGATATATTCCAGAAATACACGGAGGAGTGTGTCGCGATTGGATGGGGTCGACACATACCCGACTCAAACGTAAGCAAGTTTACAAAGTGTTTTATTTAAATACGGCATATAAATGAGAATAATATATTCCGATGGAAGAAACATCTTGCAATTTTTTTTTTGTAAATAAAAACCCAATAAAAAATGGACAAACTCTTTTTTCCAGCATTATAAAGGATTTGATTTATCATGAAATAATAATAGAACAATTTTAAATTCCGTTTAAAGCAAACTTTTTCCGATATCTAGAAGAATATCTAATCTTCATCAGACATTCTTTAATATCTATTCTTTATTAGTTTATTTTAGAATCTCCTATCGCGTTTTTCTTTCAAAAAGAAATTTATTTAAATTAATAATTTACTTTG
>NW_017305767.1:622372-630764 GCF_001594115.1 Trachymyrmex septentrionalis | reverse complement strand
GTGTGTGTGTGTGTGTGTGTGTGTGTGTGTGTGTGTGTGTGTGTGTGTGGGGGGGGGCACAATTTAATAAAATTCAAGAAGAAATACATAAAGTTGTAGTTGACCAATGAATAATATATTTCTTTAATTTTCTCGTGGCTCATTGTTAGCGAGAAAGCGGTACATATTTGCGACACGTTCAACTTCCATTAATCTCACATGACAAATGTCCTATGCCGAATGTGCACGAAAAAAGGCAATTATGTGCGGGTGTATTGGAAGGTGGTCGCGACGCCTGTCAGGTTTGCATTAAATTTTGTATATCTATACACACACACATATATATATTTAATATACAGGGTGTTCCACTTAATTCGAGCATCTGAAATAACTCGCTTATTTTTGATGATACGAAAAAATGTTTCAGATGAAAGTGGAATGGTTTCAAGAAGGAACGTATTTCGGTCAAGTTGTTTTTCTTCTAGGTGGAAGCGTCAAAAAGTTTACCAGATATTTTATACTTTATTCTGTCACATGTTAGCATAGAATATTAAATATCTCGTAAACTGTTAATTTTTTTATAATTGTACCTTAATGCTTTTATAAACAGAATAATGAGATGAATCAATTGATGGAATGAAAACACATAATTGCTTTAAAAAAATCTGTATGCAAAATATATAATTTTTTTAAATAAGCAAATATGTGTTTTTGTTTCACCAATTGATTCACCTTATTATTCTATTCATAAAAGTATTAAAGTACTATTCATAAAAGTATCAAAAAATTAACAATTCACGAGATATTTAATATTTTATGTCAACATGTGACTGAATAAAGTATAAAATATCTCGTAAACTATTGGTTTTTATATGTCACTACCTTAATATTTTTATGTGCAGAATAATTAGAGGAACCTTATTATGTAAAAAAAATCATACAATTCCGCTTAAAAAAGTAGAGATAATCTTTATATCTTTTTGACGGCTCTGCCTAGAAGAAAGACAACATGATCAAAATACATCCCTCTTGAAACCATTCTACTTTCATCTGAAACATTTTTTCATATCATCAAAAATAAGCGAGATATTTCAGATGCTCGAATTAGGTGGGACATCCTTTCTTGGAAATAATTAAACAACAACATCCTTATCAAGCCTTATCTCTTTGGAAAAAAGTAATAATTAAAGGAATAAGAAAAAAGAAGTAATGTGGGTCTTTATTTCATTTTTTGTTTTTAGTTATATTCAAGTCTGATGTGTAACTATTTAAATGTGATAGCAAAGTGGTTTTCTCTCCTTATTTTTACAAAATCTAATTTCTTCAAGTCTATTTGAGCTTCTTATGAAGTTTAAATAGCTTGAGTTTATAGAAAATTCTGAATGTTTTGAGATATTATCAGATTAATTCAGATTTCTTTTCATGAATACGATTCTTCTAACAATACTCTTGTGTTGATTTTGTCCTCGTGAATATTTGCTATGAGCACTTTTTCTTTATTTTATGGGTATTTTTAAGGACTTTTTAAAATTATTTTAAAATGATATATTATATGATGATTATATAAAGATTTTTAATGGAAAATAACGCTCTGTAATGTTTAGTTAAAAATTCCTAGACTTACATTACCTACTTATTAGAGAGACCAATATAGAACATTGATAAAATTTATATTTAATCATGTTCCAGGAAAATTACAGCTATCTACAAGCTTTCTTATTTATTTAAAATAAAAGAATACACCTTAAGAATTAATTTAAGATATAAACTCATTACTATGAATTTTTAATCATGTTAAGCTTGATAATAAAAATCAAAACTTTGACATTAAAAATCATACGGAAAAACTTTGCTATACCTCATAATATTGTAGATAAACGTTAATTGTAAAAACGTTGCATCAATTTAAAAAATCATGACGGCAATTGTTTTACAATTTCGATACTTATCTAAGAATAAGTTAAAAACCTTTTGCAAAAAATGATATTAATTATAAGAAAATTTTATTCTAATTTAATTGAGATCCACATTAATAGCCCACATTTCTTTTAATAAATCATTTTTACACTAAACGGAAGTTTTACTTTTTGCATCCAGATTCTGCTGCAACATTTTGAATTTTCAGGGTGACAGCGGTGGACCATTGTTATGCAATGGAACGCAAGTCGGTATTGTCTCTTGGGGTGCAGGATGTGCTCGTCCGAATACAGCGGGTGTTTATTCTCGTGTGGATTTTTATTTACAATGGTTAAACGAAACTATTACTCAAAATGGAGCCGCAAAATACTCTTTCCAAAATATTGTAATTGTTTTTGCAGCTTACTGTCTGCATACTTTATTGATATAATGTATTGATTATCGTATGTGTATAAAACAAACAAGCAATAGCTACAATTTTATATTTAGCTGCAACGTATTATTATTATTATTATTATTATTATTATTATTATGTTCAAGATCCTACTCTAATTAAAAAGTTATTTATTTTTCTTATATATAAATTGAAAATGTTATTAGTTTGTATACAAAGAGTGGTTAATTTTTAGTTGCAGATTTTAGAAAATTATTTTTCTTGTCATTTAAAAAAATGTCTGTTTAAAATGTATTATTTAAGAAAAAAAAGAAGAATTTTGTTCATATTATTAAGTTTAAAATTCCTATCATCAATAAAAGGAGTTACTTTAAAAAATTGTTTCTTGCCACTTTATCGAAAAGAAAAATATTTTTTTCAGATTTTATTATTTCGCAAAGAGAAAGATTTTGTTCACATTATTAAGACCAATTAAAAATTTCTACTATATCAAAAGGAAACTTCAAAAGGAACTTTGAAAAATTATTTCTTGCCATCTTACAAAATTTTTTTAGAATCTATTATTTTTTATAGAATCCATTATTTTAAAATCTATTATTTAATGGAATAAAAAGGGAGCTTTTATGTTTTATTTTATTAATATCAGTTTAATATGCTATTAATAAAAAGAAACATTCTACTTCCATTTCCTATACTCTTTTTGATATGTTGTCTTAATGCAATGGGAGGATATACGCATCTCAAAATACAACAATGAGCGCCATCGTTCTACATTTTCAAGTTACTCTCTTTCTATATTCCCGTCGTCCCTCATTCTTCTGATCCTTCTTCTGATCTTTCAATTTCCCTTTTCTTTTTCCTATTTCCTTTCGCTCGATTTCTTGCATTCCCATTTCCTCTTTATTTTAAATCTTGTGTTCTTTTATTTTTTTTTTCTTCACTTCTCGTCTTTCTCTCCTTCCTTCTCCTTCTCCTTCTTCTGCTTTTTTCTCTCTGCCTTCCTCTTTTTCCTTTTTTAGGCAATGTACTGACTGTACGTTGTTCTATTTATAAAGCACATGCATGGCTCACGCATAAAGTAATGCGCAGATAATGTTATGTTATTTATATCAGAAAATCGAATCCGCACGAAGGACAAAGCAAATTTCCGGCAATAATACAACAGGTTCTAAGTGTATCCTTCTCGCGGTCGTTCTCCTCGTCTCTCGAGAATGAACAGTTACGAGTGAAAGTGATCTGGGCCTGGTTGACGCGCGCATATCTGGGACCCAACAGTCTACAGACTGCAGTCAAACGAATCGGTATACTGTATTAACTGCGCGTAATCGCCGATGATTAATCGGGATGATTAATTAACACCATTTGTTATAAAACAATTAACGCCATTTAGTGTCTATCTACAATAAATACAGAAAGAATATGAAACTTTCGCTATCACCGTTATCGCGAGTGATATAAAAAATAGATCTGATTATAAGCATTGCTTATACGTTAAGAATTTATTCCTTGTATAACTTCTATCGATTATCGCGTATCCTATCTTATCAAGTAACGCAGTGAATTAAAGTCATGATATAGGAAAACGTGCTAAATCTGAAACAAAAGTCAGCGATAACATAAGATTCGACGTTTTACTATACTTGAAGTCCGATATTATAAATGATTTTTTAATTTGAGATACGTTCCAGATTATTATCCGACGCATTAAATATAACGCATCGAAGAAGTTTAGCGCGCTACGATGTCCTTCAGTGACGTGGCACTTCTACTTACAATCTTATTTTTTGGGACGTACGACGTTCACGGTGAGTTCGCTTCTTACTAAGCCTATCTATTTATGATTAATACGTATATTATGATTAATACTTGTGCAATAACAATGTCATGTAATATTATGCTCGGTTAGCGTGTATGAATAATACCAGCGTTTACATATTAACAAGCGAAAGTAAAAGCCGGCACGCCGCACAATGAGGACGCGACATTTTCGCTCGCGATGTACGTATATACAGAGTGTCGCGAAAATAGATTCCATTATTGCTTTATCTACGAGTTTTTTTTATCAATTTAGTATCGATTTTTCTTTATTAAGAATCTATTTAGTTTCCTAAATGTGCGGTTCGGATATATAATTTTCGCGCGATTTACATATTATACTTATTGATATAACGTATTGATTATCGTATAAAAGGCAATCTTACAAAAGTTGTAACTTTGTATTTAGCTGCAACAATAATAATTACGTTCATTGAAGATTAATTCTGTTCTAAATGAATACACTCATGCTTTAAAATAATTATATTAATATTTGTATTAATAAATTAAATTTTTTTTTTTTCGAAAAATAAGGATCTCGAAGTAATGTCATTTGTAAAACTGATCTGTTGAATTTAATTATAATGATGTCAATATATTACATTATATTATACTAATGTCAATATTATGTTACAGGTCTCATAAGACCGAAACATGATAAGGTCGTCGTTTGCTACGTCGCATCTTGGGCTGCCTATAGGCAAGGAAATGGAGCATTCTCCTTAGAAAATCTTCGCTCGGAACACTGTACCCACTTAATTTATGCATTTGCTGGTTTAAATACTTCGGACTGGACGATAAGAAGTCTCGATCCTTGGGCAGATATGGAAAAAGATGGTAATAACGATCTTAATGTGATATCAAACTTATATCAAATCTACAATAATTATGAATTATCGTAGAAAGTTAACTATTTAAGAACTAAACTTTTCAAAATAATTAAAGAAATTAAGCGAGTTGTAATAAAGATTGAATGTTAGCCAAAGGAAATGGAGTAGGAAAGGGACAATTAATACATAATTCATTAAATTGTCCATAAAAGTTGTTAATTAATTCTTTGATGACAGGAGCTTTCTAACAAAGAAACTTAAAGGGAACCTTGTTTTCTAAGAGTTTGCGGAGTCGGTGAATTTGATTTTGTGTTCTCAGAATTCTAAAATTTAAATTTCAAAAAAATCTGAGTATCATGAAATTCAATTTTAGAAGATTCTTGATATTATTTAATTTATAGCCTAAAGACGTCGAATTTCAAACAAAAAGTAATCTTTAATAATTTATTAAAGAGGATCTAGTGTTACAGAGCTCATAATCAGAGTTTAGAAGTCACTTTAGAAATTAGTAAACATAAACCAATTGTTGAACAAAGTGATAAAATATTTTAGAAATTAGTAAAGTAAGTAATAACAATTAGTGAATATAAATCAATTGTTTGATTTATCACTTTAAAATATTTCAAATATTCAGCTTTTAATAATATGTACGATTCTAAATACATTCATTATTAAATTTTTATAAACAAATTTATTTATAGAAGTGTACATATTATTAAAAGTTTAGTAATTAAAATTTTGTACCACTTTTTCCAACATAATTATATTATGTCTACTAATTATCCATTAATATATATATAGTACATGTACTTTATTAATTGTTTGCGTTATAGTATAGATAAGCTACAAATTAAGCGAAACTGAAAATTTTGTTGTTACTTTACAATTAAAAACTCCCTGAAATCGTATTTTATAATAATCAAATTATTATTTTTAATTCTCTCCGCCTTTAATGGATCCATCATTTTGAATTTTTTATTTTTGACCTCATATTCAAATAAAAACGTAATTAAATTATCTTATAAGTAATTACCCTCTAGTGAGTGCATAGATCAGTTTCATAAAAATTGAACCAAGCATATTGTAAAATAAAAAAGAGTGATTTCAAATAGGGTCTCCCATCCACAAAAAAGTTATTAATAACTGATTTAATACATTCGATAATTCGAATTTTATTAATATTAAACTGAAATTAAAGTTTTATAAATATAATTTGGAAATATCTGGATGAATATAGGAATAGGTAACTACAGAAAAATGACAACGCTACGCAATCAAGGTTTAAAAGTATCGCTCGGTATTGGTGGATGGAACGAAGGCAGCACAAATTATTCACTAATGGCTTCTTCACCGGATCGTAGGAGGATTTTCATCGCTAGTACTGTTGAGTTTCTCAAGTGTGTTCGCTGTGATGTATTTATCTTAATCTTTCTTCTATGTGTTATCTTTTCATTATAGAAAGTCAATTCTTTAAGTAAAACCTTTTTTACTGATCAGAAAAAAGTTTGTTATATGCGATGGTTACAATCTATGATTTAGTTAAACATTATAATATCCACCGATAATTAAAATTGAATTTTGATCTACATTTTGATTGATTTTATCTGTATTGTATTGTCATCAATTATACTGTTAGATTTTATGATTTTGTTTTTTAAATTAAATTTTCCCAACAGAATGTACAAATTTGACGGATTGGATCTTGATTGGGAATTCCCTGGAAGTCGAGGAGGTGCTCAGCATGATAAACAGAATTTTGTTAGCCTCGTGCAGGTAGAAACATTATATTTTATTATTTGTATGTTAACATAAAAAATAAATCCATTATTTATCATGCAATAGGAATTGAAGGATGCCTTTAAAGAACATCGCTTTTTGTTAACCGCAGCCATAAGTGCCATCAGTTCTACTATCGATATGGCATACGATATTCCCAAAATTTCTAAATATCTTGATTACATTCATGTGATGGCCTATGATTATCACGGAGCATGGAACAAACAGGTTCTTCCAAATTCACCACTGCGAAGCAAAGATCGATTAGATGTGGTAAGAAATATGATATTCGTAGAAATATTAATGTATATATATGCACAGACATATTCTAATGAAAAATCAATAGTAACGTCTAGCTATCTTATATTATAAAAGTATTTCCAATGTAAATTAATAAAATACTTAATTTAACTGAATTTATACAAATCTTATCATAACTCTATAAATAAATTAGTCAGTCATCGTTTTATTATAAAAGATGAAAATTTTAAGAGAAATAAAATATTTAAAAAATATTACATAATAAGATAGAAAAAACAAGAAGCGTACACGTGTAACTTGCTGAATTGACGTTGATATCATAAAAATTATTAGAACAGAACATAATTAAAGTTACAGCTCACTGAAATTGTTATTAAAACGGTTAAAAATTTTAATTATTATATTGTAAAATTATTAAAGACGATCAAAAACAAATGATCGAAACGTCTACTAAATTATGTACATTAGATAAGAATAGATTGTAAAAAAAATTTTACCAATAACCGTTGGCTTATCACAACTATTTTCATTTTATTCTTTTATTTGAAATTCTATGCCTTTATTAGTTTAAGTAATTTTCAAAGTTATTAATTCCGTCTTCAATCATTTCTCTTTATAATTGTTTATAATTTTTAGAATATATTTATTTATTTCTTTTTCTTCCAAATTTTAAGAATAAAATTTTAAGACAAAAACCATTGATAAAAATTTTTTGTTGGTTTATATTAATTTTATATTTATTTAATATTTAGTTTTATATTGATGCGAATATTACAAATGTAAAGCATAATTATATAATCGTACAGTGATTAAATTTTCACCGTGTAGGAACATACTATTACGTATTTGTTACAACAAGGAGCCCCACCCGAGAAATTAGTTTTAGGGCTAGCGATGTACGGAAGAACTTTTGTTCTTATAACTGTACCAGAAACACCTAAAATAAATCCGATTGGCCTACCTAGTCTGGACACCGGATTCAAAGGACCTTATACGTCTGAAGAAGGCTTTATGGGATTCAACGAGGTATTTTGTTATTTGATTACATACACTAAGCTATTAAATTCATAATGTTAAATTATATCAAATTTGAATTATCTTTAATTCTTATAAGTCACTATTGTTCTTACTTAATATGTCGTTAATTTAATTAAAAGAATGGAATTTAAACAACTTAACTAAAACAAATGTATTCAATTAAGATTCAAATTTAGTTTATTACTTATTGAACATACGTTAATATGGATGTTGTTCATTTTGACAAACCACAGAAATCGATTTACGTTTTGACATATATAAAAGTTGAAAATAATAAAATGTGATTTAAGAATGTAGGTTATCATTGATCTGTTGATATGTAACAATATATTCATATCATATTTAATTATTGTTTCAATTGTGTTTTTTTGATATCTCGTAC
>NW_017305767.1:620340-622272 GCF_001594115.1 Trachymyrmex septentrionalis | reverse complement strand
CTTTTATAGATCAATTTATTCCTAACCTATATAAGAGTATATATATATATATATATATATATATATATATATATATATATGTGTGTGTGTGTTACACATGCTCTTTAATATGCAAAATATATAATATAAAATATTTATAAATAAATTATTCATAAATAAATTGTACATTTCTGTATAGATTTGCGAAGCATTGATATTGTATCCTCAAAATTGGACAACTGGATGGGATAATGAGAGCAACACTGCTTATGCGATTAATAAAGATCGTGTTGTAGTTTACGATAATCGCAAAGCCATGATAGCCAAGGTATTTTTTCTACAGTTTTAAAAAATAATCTCTTAGTGAAAATCGATTTTTTTTCTAATTACACGTGTTTAGAAATAAATATACAAATTCCACCCGTTAAAAAATTGTTCATGCATGAATATGTATTAATATGTATAAACATACAATACATAAATATAAACACGCATAAATATTGATAAATAGGTATAATTATATATGAAATATGTTTATATATGTTCGTACATCCTTTTTTCTTTTGTAAAATTACTTTTCAGTGTGATAGAAATAATAATAGTAATGTAAAAACATTAAAAATTATTAAAAAGATAATTTTCGCACTATTTGTTTCAGAAGAAATCAAGTTTGAAGAAATGTAAAAGATTATTTATGTATAATTATATATAAAATTATGTATATGTATTAGCAAATTTTTATATTTTTCCAAACTTGTTTTTTTCTAAAACAAACAATGCGAAAAAATTATTCCTTTAATTATTTTTTATGTTTTCACATTATTTATTATTATTTCTATTACACTAAAAAGTAATTTTATAAAAGAAAAAGGATGTATAAACATGTATGGACATATTTCATGTATAATTATAAATGTTTATGAATATTTATACGTGTTTATGTATGTTTATACATATTTATGCATATTTATGCATGAAAAACTTTTTACCGGGCATATAATTCATAATTATAATTATATAAATATATTAAATATATTATAATTATATAAATATATTAAATCACCAATACACCGACCACTTTGTTTTTAGACAATATTTCTTAAACAAAAGGTAAAAATAAAATTTTAAAAACATAAGTGCAAATTGAAAGGTGTCTTCTATATATATCAGATAGTATAACAAATTTTTATAATATACTGTTTGCAATTTTGCAATAATTAATTTTTTCATAAGATAAGCAAAAATGGGCGTCTGACAAAATGGACTCCAAAACTGACACAATAGACAGTAATGCTACATATTCCTATTCTTTTCCTTTTATAAGAATAATGTGTATAAAGTACCTGTATATAAGAACGTATATAAGATTTTTATTGGATTATGTATTATATATATTTACTTTATGCTGTGTGTGTGTGTGTGTTCTATAAAATGCAAATATGTAACGCGATAGTTTTTTAAAAGTTTTCCCATATATGCGCAATTGCCTTCAGCTCCAATACAGCTATTTGACACTATAAAGCAACATTATAAAGATTAAATTAGCTCATGATCTGTTTTACAGACAGGTGACGATTTACTCCAATTTTAAATTTAAAATCATATTATGAAAAAATTAAGAGAAAAAATAACATAAATAAAACTGATTCAGGAAACTACAAGCATTTAAAATGACGTAATATTATCAATAATATAATCACTATTATTTGAACTATGTAATTTGCAAAAGAAAATCGTAAGAAGTTTATTTTCGCATTTCGTAGAATTTGTTTTTAGCTGATTTCGTATAAAAACAAGTTACGAATATATACGAATTATGTTTGTACTTCTTTAATTAGCTAAACAGATCATGATTTTATTACTATTAATAAAGTGCAATAGTTAGTTTCTGAAAAATAAGGAAGTGTCGCTTTAGGAGACCTATGTCAGTATAAATCCTTATATATATATATA
>NW_017305767.1:610735-620175 GCF_001594115.1 Trachymyrmex septentrionalis | reverse complement strand
GAGCAACTAAAGTTTAGAAACAGAACAATCAAAATTTATATGAATTATTAATTATAACTTTATTATTATTATTAATTACAATAATATGTAGGATGTATCATATTTTATTTTGAACAGTCAAATATTTGAATAAACATGACTTTGAAAATTTGATTTTTATATATATTTATTTAATTGCATTTTACGCAGTTCTATTTTTATTTGAGTAAGTTTGAACATTTGAAGAAAATATCAACGTTAAATCATTCTGATGCTAATGTACTCTTTTAGGTGGAATATGCAAAGAGGCAGAAATTGGCGGGTGTTATGGTGTGGAGTATCGACACAGATGATTTCCGAGGCAAATGCTCATTGCTGCACGGTGATATGGCTTTGCTTGATGGGCGTGATTACCCTTTAATGAAATCCATTAACGCAGCATTGGCAAATAACACAATATCATCAGAGGGAAACCAAGTACCGGACTCATCGTCTGTGCAATTGCTCTCGAATATTGCGTTTGCGTTATCAATAGTGATGATTTATCTTTCCTTTTGATTAACTTTATATATGAAAAATCATTAATAAATATAATATATAAATAATATTAGTAATAGGTAATATATTAATGCCAATTAATTACTGACAAAAAGCGTTAGAACGTGCTTAACGCTCGCTCCTTCGCAGATTGATTGTTCCTTTTATCGATATTTAGATTATAAAAATATAATTAATTTACGACATCATCTACGATATAAATTTTATATAATATGCAGATTATATGTTAAAATTATGCCTATGTGTGGTTGATGAAAAATATATTATACTTGAAATAAAATTATGAAATATAATGTTAATAGCATAATGTAAAATTATGTAATTATGGATATAATGTTAATAATGTGATGTAAAAAAGAGAGAGATCGAAAAAAAATTGAAATGGAAAATATGTACAAAGACATATTAGGAACAATTGTATTAATAAAAATTTCAAAAAATATATATTACATATTATTGTATAATCTTTCGAATATAAAAACTGCTAATTACTAAGAATGCCATATTAATTTCAAAGTTTTGAAAAATAAAAACGATTATATAATTTAAATAAGATTCTGCATGGTATAATTAAATATATTATTTCGATATTAACTATTTTTAATGTTTTCTCAAAATTATTATTATTTTAGTACTCTAAAAAGTAATTTTACATAAGAAAGAAAGATTCGACGTTGAAACCGTGATGTAGCCTTCCTCAAGATGGACAGAGACTGATCATAAAGTGCGGCAGAATTCGTGGGGATATCAGCATTTAAATCTCAGCCTTCCTATATTTATTCTTCTTTATCATATATTTATTCTTCTTCAATGACTCTTAATACGTTTAGATATAATGACAATAGAATCGCCTGATAACTTTAATGTTAAAAAAAAGTAAATTTATAGTTAATCTTTTTTGTCTTTTTAAATTCAAATTTACATACACGCTTGTGAAACAGAATCCTAAAAATATTAAAGATATATATAAGTATTAGAAAAATGTTTTTTTTAATTTTTTAATTTTTTAATTTTTCTCTGTTTTTCTTTTAAAAAACGTAAAAGAAGAACTGCAGCAATTTTTAACAAACATAAAATGTGGATCAAATTGATCCATTTTATGCATTTTAGGATCGAATTTCCATAAATTTGCATAAAAAATTTTATAAATATCTTTCTTATTAAATATAATTTTTTAATATTTATTTTTATTTCATATTATGTATTATTGTACACAATTCAACATAAAGATGTATATCTAATAAAAATATAAAAACGAGTTAAATCGCAAAATCTCAAATACATTTTATTATACTATTTGATAAAATATACTTGGAGCATTTTATTAATGAGATATCTCATTTTTATATGTGTTCAAATTAAAGTAGTGTACAAGGCTGCAATATGCATTGAGTACTGCCAATGAGAAACGCTATAAAATATTCTATTATTAGTATAAAAAAAAAGTAACGAAAAAGTAACGACTCGTTACATTTTTCTTTAAATAACGAGTTATTTTTATGAAGTAACGTTGCCAATCCTATATATATATATATATATTAATTCAACATCTTAACATTCAGACCGTAGTGGCGCTTCGTATTTAAAGTAATATATTTAACATAAACGGTCTTATTTCCAATTTTATTTTATATATATTGTATATACACATATATGTTCGTTTTGTCTCAGTTGTTATCAAGATTTTGGTGTAAATAGTTGTCAGCAAATGATTTAAAATTCAACCGTAATAATCTTAATGACTACGTAAGCATTGCATGTAAGTTATTATTGTATATCATCAAAATTTTAGTTTTATAATGTAACGTCAAGCATCATTCTAATTTTATAAATTTCTTTTTTTAACATTTAGTCTACCTTTGTTTCGTTTCTTCCCTTTTACTTTTCATGACAACTATCATTTTATAACTTTATTGCTTGATTCGTTCTCATCATCCAACGTGAAACAGATTTCGACTATTGTCAACTGCTCATTAAATTCTATAATTTCTACTTAACAAATTTTAAAATATGACAAAAAATTGTATGGTTTATTCTTAATCTTCCTATTTTTCATACTTATTAATCATTTATATAAGATGTGCTTTCAACCTTAATGGCGGTTTCTTATTTACATGTTTCTATTTGTATTCATTGTCAGTTTGAATTACATTTAATTATTTTAACGTCTTATGTTTTTAATCTAACATTTCACTTAATATTTTATTTACGTAAATTAGAAGAAGAATAAAGAAATATTCATATGTAGAATAAACGTTTCAAATTATATATAGAACATCACTAACGGTAAAATACAATTTAGCAGTAAAATGCGTTAAAAAATGGTGGCTGATTTTGACACAGATTTCATACAGTCCTTATTGTTAAAGTGTAAAATTTGGTATCCACTAAGACTGATAAATGTATCTTTGATAATTTTATGTTTAAATTGTGAATGTTACATCGGGTGTTTTAGACATTGTTATCAGTTTTAGACAATGTATTCACCTGTCATTTTGTAAAGTGTTTTAAGTTGTTTAATGGGAAAAATAATTACGTTAACGGCGATCGTTCGTGATACAATTTCTTCGATAAAAAAATTCATGTTATTAAAAAATTATATTTTCTTGCGATTTTAGGTGAACAAACTTGGAAATATATATGTTCAAAAAATTTAGAGAATTACAAAAAGAATTTAGGAGACGTTACAAAAAGTTAACCGACGAATACATCTAAAGAGTTTAAGGATTATACTGAAAAAAATACTCCATCAATTTCACATACCGCAATATTTGAATAGACAATTGAAAATAATGCATAACGGCACAAAAGAAAATGTATGCCAACAGTGCGGTAAAACTTATATGTTGGTAAGACTTATATGACGTTTATGGTTAAAAACTTTATGGTTAACACTTTCAGTGTTTTTTATAACTTCATATTGCCTCAACAGTTATATGTTTTATCATTTTTATATTTAATCTCGATAGTCTAAAGGCTTAGGACGCTCGCAGGCAATACAAAAGATCTAGGTTCGATTCCTGACAGAGATAATATTTTTGCAAAAAGAATTAATTATTTATAGATTTTAATATGTCTTTCAGCATTATTAAGATCGTTCGAAGATGTGAAAAAGAATCAAAATTGCTAGGCAATTTAACTCGTGATAATATTACGATACTACTACGGTAGTTTAGTAGAGTTAGCGTTTCAAAGACCGAAAAATCGTTTCGACGCGCGTTTCGAAAGACTATATACGTAATATATAAATTCACACAGAATTATAAAAGCATTTAAGATCCAACTAGACCGCCCGGGAAAAAATATTTTATATATATTGTATATAATTATATATATTTATACATATATAATATAATTATATATAAACTTACATATAAAATTATATATGACTATATATTAAATTATATATGAAATTATATATAATTATATAGAATTCTATATAATTTTATACAATTTTATATAATTATATGTAAAATATTTTTTCTCGGGCGTTTAAGGCACTGACTGCTATAGTTTGTATTTCATATTTGTTTGTATTTTCATATTTGTTTTATAATAATAACCTTCTTTATTATTAAAGAGAAACAGTTTATTTCCTCAAAAACTTTGCAACAACATAAATTTACATACTGACATTAGGCTTCACATATGCGGAGAGTATGATAAAGCGTTTAAAAATAAATGGAATTTGCGCGAACATGAGAAAATTCATAGAGTTGAAAAACTTCAGTACGAGTTTTATGAAAAAATTATGTGAGTAACAAAAATTATAGAAATTATCAAATAATCTTTTTACTTAAATTAATGGTTAATAAATGATAAATACTTTACAGTATAAGTAATCTACACAGATACAAAAAAGAAATGCATTACAATAAACGTAACAATTGTAACAATTGTTTGAAGGGTTTCAAAACTGATCAGGATTTGTATAATCATTTAGTCATGGAGCATTCTGACGTCGATGGAAGATCGTATAAATGTGAGACATGTTTAGCTACATTTGTACGTTTTGACCACCTGAAACGGCATTCAAAAATACATACATAGGCGAGAAACCATATGTATGTAAGGTATGTGTTACAAAATTATTGTTAGTATTTTTTCTAATTATACCTCATTTGATTGTGTTTTTACATTTCGGTAGTCAGAAATGTGCTGTATTTTAGATTTGCGCCAAAACCTTCACTAAGAAATATCAAAGAGATAAACACTGTTTGATACATAACAATAAAAAACCTTATGATTGTTCGGTGTGTGGCAAGGGTACAGCACAAGATTATCACTTTTTGTACACATAAAAAATAAGGTAATTCATGATATAACATTTTAATTCATTAGCACCTTCACATTTGTCTTTCTATTTTTGTTATATAATATACTCATAATTATATTATAGATTATTGTAATATATCACAACACACATGTGATATATAAAAAATTCTTTATTTTTAGGGTCACAAGTGACACCACAGTGAAGAACTTCATCTATATCATTGTCACTCCAACTGACAATGAAATAGACCAAGCACATTATAACTAATGAACAATAATGACGAACTGATGAAAGAAGTGAAAAATAAAATGTTATTTATGATATATGTATGACGGTAGTTTTTTAGAAGATACAATTTTTTCGGAGATATAATTGAACATTATCGGACACAGGAGCACCTTCGTATAAAGTTGACAACGCGTTCAGAAGACATAATCATCCAGTAAATCCTCACTGCTTAATCCGTTTAATATCTTTACGTTCTAGTTGGATTTAAGGTAATACACTCGCGAACAGAAGACAAAATTTCTTGATGCTATACATATTTTACTAGAAGACGTTGTTACGCTTGTGCAATTGTAATGAGGTTGAGGTTTCAGTACTGAGATGTAAGTAACTGAAAGCACTTTTTATACGTGTCGCCTACACAAAGTTAATGAAAATGTCGCGTTTCTTTTTATAGGGCCTAAACTAGCGGCACGGGATAGTGACCAATAAACTTTAATATGAATTTTTTTATATACAATATATTAATTTATTATTATATTAATTTATTTCTATGCACATTTCATCAATACTCCTATTTTCTCAATCAGATTTACTTAATAATTGCATTTAAATCAATTAATTCTATGGTGCTTAGTAACAAGAATTTGTGAATAGAGGAGAAAAGAAGCAAGCAGCACGGTTTTCGCGGTTCCTATAATTACTTAGTTAATTTCTGTATCATGTATCGCGTATCGCGCTACATATAATCGCACCCTGACATGTTAATAGGAAACGAGTATGGTCGGTATTCATAGTCAAATCTTATATTCAAGTCTTAAGTACGGTCTTAAGAACTCAGCAAACGAGAATGAATTGAAATGGATTCAGATTTTCAGAAATATTGATTTACGAATGTTGAAATGAATGCTTTTCAATCCTGAAAGCATTTTTATTTATTTACAGGAATTGCATATTTCTATGCCTTTCAATCTAAAAATAATATTACCTTTTTCTGCATTGTAAACTGTTCAATTAAAAATTTTGAAATAGGAAATACAGTTTTTTTAATCCAATTGCATCCAATTGAATCTAATTGAGTCCAATTGAATCCAATTAAATCCAAAAAAAGTATTCGCTATTTAACATTCGTAAATCGGATAGAAAAAAATTATCGCCAATAATTACCGTATATTGAAAAGAAAGTATTTAACTAATTTTTAATAGACTTTTTATAGGGTTCGTTAGTTAGTCAACCATTATTAATAGTCAACCATTTTCGATGAACCTAAAAAATTAAATAAAAATCAATATTAACAATTCCTTTTGCATAAAAAACGACTATTTTATAGTGAAAATCGTAACTTTTTTTTCAAAGTTGCATAAAATTTTAATTTCTGTACTGTATATATATATAAATTTTTTTAGTTTTATTTAGAATAACATATTCTATAAAAATTAAAAATATTTTTTTATTTTTTGTTTCAGGCAATAATTACATCCGCTAGGATGTACACAAAATCATGTCATGCGGTGATGCGGCAAACTGAATGTTTGTATTTTTATTATTTATAATACTTTTTTTCACATAAATAATTTGTACGTACTCTATAATAGTTATATTAAAACGTGCAAAAAGTTTTAAAATGATAAATATTAGTCTTTCTTTTGAAAAATCACCATTTTTTTTATCTCTTAATGTAGATGGAATTACGGTAGAAACGGACATTTGAGTTGGCTCAACACTCCTGTCGATTCTTAAGTAAATATCGATACTTTGAACGATATTCGGAAAGCGAATCGAGATATACTTGTACCAGAGGTATATCGATATCGGATTGCATTCGATACTTTTGTACTGTTCGTATACTAGTTATCATAATGGCGGTTCCCAGTAAGGATTCTTGTTTTTTGCCTCTGTGGCAAAATGGGCCATCTCCTGGTGCATTTTATCACTTCCCGGGCACCCAAAACGGCACCGGTGGATTCCAAAAATCACAGTACGTTTTAACTATAATTCACAAACGTTTTTCATCCGTTTGCAGTTTTTTGTATATAACCTGCACATCTCTATATAAATCTCGCATGTCATCTTCTCTCTTATGGAACAAATTAACAAAATGAAATTCGAAATACTTGAGACTTTATTAGATAAATTTCCGAAATGGCATAAGGACTTGATGAATTCTACTCTAACTCATTCTATTATTTGCAGATCTCCTATAACGACTGGTACATCCGTCATTGGTATACAATTCAAAGACGGAATCGTTATATCGGCGGATATCTTAGGATCTTATGGATCTCTCGCTCGTTATAGAAATCTAGAGCGTCTTATGAAAGTTAATGACAACATCATTCTTGGTGCATCTGGAGATTATGCAGATTTTCAATGTATCAAGAGTTACGTGGAAAGAAAGATGTGAGTTGTTGTAATCATTCTAGTTTTCTTACATTTCTTTCTTTATTTTTAAAATATTTTGTTCTTGGTTTACTACATAAGATAAATTAATAAATGTTTCTGAAAATTGTTCTATAATATAATGCCATTTGATGAGATGCTGAAGAACAGTGTCAATATGGTTATGATGTATAATTTTAATTTGACGCTTAATGTCTGATAGCTAATACTCTGTAGAGCCAGTATTATAATATTATAAAAATGAAAAAATTAGAAAATCACTTATTTTACTATTATCATGATAATGATGATGACCATTACATATATCTTGTTAAAAGAAGTCATTGTCTAAAATTTATACAGAGATGATGCAATAAAATTACAAATAATTAAATTTTTTTCCCACTGTATTCATTTTCAAAACTTTATAAACGTCTTTTGTATAAAAAAAAATAAATATGACTTAAGCTGGTATTCATAATTCATTCTTATTTTAAGATTATTTTAAGAAATGTCTTAAAATGCTGATGTCCTATGGTTGGCTTAGAATATCTTAAGACAATCTTAAATATTAGAATTAACAGTGAATTTCAGCCTGAAAGTTGGATTTATTTAATTTCCAGCAGTTTCACTGTCAGCTTAGTTCAAAATTGAACACTAAAATTGAATAGGGTGATTTATAAATGTGTATTAATATTTCAGGGATGAATACTAAAATAAGTCTATCTACTAAAATAAGTAGGAAATATCATGTTTCTAGATTTCTACATACTTTATTTATAGATGATTAAAGAAAATGTTAAATGACTCGTTCTTTAACTTTACTACTGCACTGCATTAGTAATCGATATTCTTTGTAAATAAAATCAAGTGTAATAAGACATGCAATAGTGTTTCTTAAGGCACAAGGCAGACACTTGAAACATTTTGAAAGACATATGTCTGTATGATGTTTTTCAACTTATTTTAGTATAATACTTTAGATTTATCCCCTGAAATATTGATATCCAATTATGAATTATCTTGTATACATCATTTTCATGCAGTTTTCTCTATTCAGCGTCAATTTTGATAATGATTATATAGTCTATTTTGAAAATGAGTATCAAATGGTTAAGTACTTTTTTATCCTGATAGTGGATGTACATTTTCAGCATTAAAATAGATTATATGAATGATCAAAATTGATGCTAGAGAGAAAATGCATGAAAAGGATGTAGCGTCTACATAGCGTTTTCATTTTTTGAACCAAGCAATCTAACGCTAGAGGTTTTACCCAACATGCATCTTTTTGATTCTCCTGGGTATAAAGTTCTCCTTAAGCATATTAGACTTTTCGACGAGTATTAAAAGACACTATTATTTTACATCAACACTTTTGTTTTAGTCTGGAAGAACAATGCTTGGATGATGGATTTAGTTTGAAGCCAAAAGCGCTGCATTGCTGGTTGACACGTGTCCTGTACAACAGACGATCAAATTTTGATCCGTTTTGGAACAATTTTGTCATTGCCGGTTTGGAAGATGGACAACCGTAAGTATCCAACATATTCCTTCAACATAAGCAACTTGTGTCTTCAGATTTAGCATAAATCATGATTTTGCTTTTCAGATTTTTGGCAACTGTAGATAAGCTTGGAACAGCTTACAAAGATCCTGTTATTGCGACTGGATATGGCGCTTATATGGCAACGCCTATTCTGAGAAAAGCTTATGAGGAAAATAGCCAAATGAGTAAAGAAGAAGCTATTCAACTTATATACAAAGTAAATCAAGTTCTTTTCTACAGAGATGCAAGATCTTTCCCAAAGGTATCTACTAAACTATCAAAATTCGTATATGCGTAATTAATAATTTTAAATTGTTAATGATTTACTTCGCTTTTTCAGTATCATTTGGGTATTGTTACGAAAGAAAAAGGAGTCGAAATACAAGGACCGATAGACGTAGAAAGTTATTGGGGACCCGCAATTCTCTAAAATTGTAATGTTTTCGTTTTCTTTCAAAATAAGTTATAATAAA
>NW_017305767.1:606921-610635 GCF_001594115.1 Trachymyrmex septentrionalis | reverse complement strand
TTTTTTTTTTTTTTTTTTTTTTTTTTGTTGAAAAAAGTTTTCGTCAATTGTACATTACATATATATAAGAAATAAGAAAATATTAATATTATTAACTATATTAATAATTTTCATTGTAATAATAAATATAAATTTTTCTTAATTTTTATTTTGTTAACACATAAAAACATGGATATAATATTCACAAGACTAAAACGACACATACAAATTAATTTATACATGTTTTTATATACACTAAAAATAATACATATATTCCTTGGATCCTTTGTTGTATAAATAGTAATGATACCGATCATAAACTAAAACAACTAAAGTGTTAGTATTTCGCATCCAGTATCTGTTATTAAAATTGTGTGTTCGACTTGAGCTGTCCTAGAATTGTCAGCCGTACAAATTGTCCATCCATCTTCTAGAATTATGGTCTCTGTTGTTCCTTGACTCAAAGCTGGCTCGATAGTAAATGTCATACCTGCTTGCATTCTCGCAGGAAAATTATTTGCTACAAAACAGAAAAAATAAATATCGAAATATTAGTGACGATTTTACATATTTATAGTACATAGCAATTTATTCTGAGATCAAGGGGAATGTTTTATGTAGAAATTATTTTATAAAAACGATTCAGATAATTTCTTATTGATCATCTGCATCGATACATAGTACTGGACGGAGCATTAGCATCGAAATCATCTTAACCTAGAAAAAGAGTTCGATCGATAGGACAATAGTAGAAAGAAAGTTCCGTGCCCAAACATTTATCTTTCTCTTTCTAGGTTCGCAAGACGAAAGATCAAAGATATTTCGCTGCATGCTCCATTCAGTACTATATGTCGATGGTCATTTGTATGTTAACGTGCATTAATGTTAGTAAAATATTTTCATTTGTACCAAAGTGATAAATGTCTGGAGCACCATGAAAATAAGTTCCAATACCATGACCCAAAAATGCGGGTATTACATTCAAATTGTGTTCATTTGCTGTCTTTTCTATCACGTTACCTATAGAAAGAAATAGAAAAATTTTATAGTACTAAACGAAAAATAACATCATACAGATAAGTTCAGATTTTAATGATATACATATTATTACCAATATTACAAAACTGCTCGTTTGGTTTGCATATTTCAATAGCTGACTTTAAGCACAATTCTGTAACTGTTATTAATCGTTTGCCTTCTGAGTCTACTTCACCCACTTGAAACATAGCTGAACAGTCGCCATGATAACCATTAAGATATACCTACTTAAACAAAAAATATTGACTTTTTAAAGAACTTGTAACATTTTATCGAACAGAAAAAAAGATCTCATTTTCTTTTAAAAAATAAAGTTACTCACTGTTATATCAACATTGAGTATATCACCTTCTTGTAAAGGTCTATTGTCTGGAATACCATGGCAAGCGATGTTGTTAACACTTGTACATATAGATTTGGGAAAGCCATGGTAGTTGAGTGGACTGGGATAAGCTCCGTTTCCAATGATCATATCATGAACTTGTTTATCGAGAAAATCAGTTGTAATACCTGGCTAGCATATATTAATTTTGTTTTATATTTAGTTTATTATAATATTTAATGCATAAATGTATATCTGAAAGCTATTGATAATTCCTGAGGATACATTCCAAAAACCAAAAAGAAAAAAAAATATATATATATAAATAGTTACTTTTTTAAAATATTATTTCTTAATTATATATTGATTTTCAACATACATGTAACAATCCTTACACAGATTTTAATTGCTTAGTGAACGGTAAATTTATATGGACAATTCTTTTTATTCGGTTTATGAAACTTGCAACCCCAAGGCTTGTGCATATCTTTCAGATATTATCAGTACTCCAGATTCGTCACATTCATCTTCATCTAAAAATTCGTTTGTGATTTTAAGCTGATAAGCGAGGCAACATGAATCTGGGCTGTTATATAATATGTAGGAAATAATTCACCTCAATTAATGCGCCAGCTTGACGCAGAATATGACTAGCAAGTTTACAACTGTGCCTCATACATTCTATTTGATATTCATCTTTGATCTCAGGTATTGTTGGCCCTTTTTGAGGTATCATAGACTGACTGTAGGATGGCTGGGGTATGTATGCAGGTACAGTAACTTTTTCAGAAACTACCCAAGGTTGGACTATAGCGTACTTTCCAAAAGAATTGTCATTATGGATATCAACAAAACTGTGTGTGCCTCCAAACTAGAATAAATAACATGTTTTTATAAAGTAATTCAGTTGTTGTTTCTCTCAATAAGTATATTGTTTCATACACGATGAGCATGTTGTATCATTTTATTCTTTCTATTCACCGAATATTAAAGGAGAATAAAATAATATATTATAGGTATCATGTGTTAAATGGAATGCATTCGATAGCTGTATTCCAAAATTTACTGTCAGTACTGAAAATCTATAGTGCACTTAACATAAAATATAGATTTTCAGTGTCGGCAGTAAATTTTAGAACAGAACCAATATCTCTTACAACAGTGTTGTTCAGAATTTGTAATTCTAGTTTGTATCAACATTTATGCTTACTGCTCTAGTAAGAATTATAAATCTACAAATCTTGAAAAGTATTGTCTTACATTATCTGATTAAACTAATCATTAGTCTAACCTATAATAATATAATAATAAATATATCTATTTTTAAATTTATAGATAAAAACGCATACCTTTGACATGGTCTTGAGAAAGTTGAAAAGATACATTTTAGAGGCTTGTACCATTTGAACAATGCCCTTAGTCGAACGCATGTTCCGCGATATTTATTTCGGATAGTTCTTATATATCTCCTGGTTAGTTTCCTTCTCTTATAAAAGACAAAGTGCCAGATTGTTATCGAGATCCGTAAATCGAGCTAGAGTCTCCTCGGGGAACAGACAAATTTTTTGTTTCTTTTCCAATAGAAATTAGTTTGATCTTCTCTCAGAGTCAGCTGATTCGTATATATCAGATAATTGTTTACTTTAGCCACGTCAACTCAGAAATCGATGAAATTAGACTCATTCGGCACGTTTTTGTTGGAAACGAATAAATCTGGCTGAGAAAAGCGCGCGTCGCTCTGTACCGCAAACCAAGATATAATCTCGATTTAAGTCAAAATGGTTAAAATTGACTATTCAGGTTAGGAAATCTATCACAGCCACACATCGTAATCAGTGATGTGAGCATGCGCTGCCTTTATCTTTTTCGTAACTCCGTGAAACCGCGCTTCGCATGGAAAGTTATAAATTCATGAACAATTCCATATGAGTTTACTATTTACTTTTCACTTCTTCTTCGCGTGAGAATGGTCTCGACTCTAACCAGAATAAAAAATGCCGTTTATGCGATGAGTAACAAAAAAATAATATGCAGAATACGAAAGTCTAAAAAGAGTAACATAAACTCCAAAAATAATAACACATCCTATCACGTCGGTAGACACATCGAGACTGTTTACTTTTCACACATAGCAAGAATTAAAGCCCATGGTACAAAAACATAAGGCCGTAACACGTAATCAGTAAGTAAGAATTGCTCAATCACGGTAGAGACCGTAAGGCCAGTAGCGAATCCACTCTTTTCTTACTGCTTATTATTAACATAAATATTTGGCTCATACATTATTAAATTTATGATTTTTCATTATATAAATGTTCCATAAATAAATATGCATACTTGTAAAACTATAATATCTTATATATTGTAAAAAAATA
>NW_017305767.1:606330-606652 GCF_001594115.1 Trachymyrmex septentrionalis | reverse complement strand
TAAAAAAATATTTTTCTCTGCAGTTATCATTTCTGTTGATAATAAAACTTTTATGATAACACTAAAATCACAATTTTAAAGAAAAATCGAGTATTATTGAGTTCTAAATACATAAATACGTCTACTAAACTAATAAATCATAAAATTAGTACAATATTATCAGTTTTTTACTCTTAATTACTTCAATATTCACAAGGACGCGAACTCCCGTAAGGATGTCAGTCTTTAATAGTATCTCGTCAGTGGCAATGTCCACTTTTTTTAGGCCGATAGTTGATTCTTAAGGCTGCAACACAGACTTTTGTTAACATAATGCATAATG
>NW_017305767.1:605369-606230 GCF_001594115.1 Trachymyrmex septentrionalis | reverse complement strand
CGATAGTTGATTCTTAAGGCTGCAACACAGACTTTTGTTAACATAATGTATAATGCACACATAGTGCATTAATAAGCGAATCAATTAATCAGAATCTTTCCTTTCCTCCTATTTCATAGAAAAGAAGAATTTTGATTGGTTGATTCTCTTATGCACTATGCATTATACTTTATGCAAGAGTCTGTGCTACGACCATTATATTTAAGACCTTCTTATGTATAGTCTTACAATGTCATGAACCAATCAGAAAGTCGTATTAGCGTCTTAAGACATTACTTAAGACGGTCTTGAAATAAGAATCGACTATGAATACTGGCCTTAGACTATACATACTATATTATGCATCGTCTACTTTTCAAGACTAGAGATGATAAATTGATATTTGGTTCATATAATCGTATTACATATAGCATGATTATATGAATCAAATATCAGGTACTTCCAGAACGTCGACCGCTTATTGAGCGCTTATTGGCACATTCCATTAGATCCTAAAATATAGACCAATTAAATGAAAGAGCTCATTGAGCGCAGTGGTTGTCGTTCTGAATACACCCAGTGTCATCCAGTATGCAGTAGACTTTAGTGAGTAGTTGCATCTGATTGGCATATTCCGTTAAATCTAAAATATCTAAAAATATAGACCAATCAGATACAAGAGCTCACTGAGTGTTCAGATCGTCGTACTAGGCATTCAGAAGCACGATTGCTCACTGAGCGCTTAGTGAGCTCTTGCATTTGATTGGCATATTCCGTTAGATCTAAAAATGTAGACCAAACAGGTAAAAGAGCTTATTGAACTTTCAGTGAACGATTGTGTTTCTGAATGCAGCCAATGTATTTGAGTACATGAAACGAAAG
>NW_017305767.1:605036-605269 GCF_001594115.1 Trachymyrmex septentrionalis | reverse complement strand
TGAACTTTCAGTGAACGATTGTGTTTCTGAATGCAGCCAATGTATTTGGTGAGTACATGAAACGAAAATGAGGTTATGTTAAGTTCGTGTTTATGTCATGCCGTAAGTTAAAATTACGATCAAATTTTAAGAAATGCAGCAAATACTGTGAGTGATAACGAGCTTCTTTTACACACCATTTGTATTATACGTTTGATCACGTGGTCGCGGAGGAATTGAACGAGTGCATATGC
>NW_017305767.1:577447-604936 GCF_001594115.1 Trachymyrmex septentrionalis | reverse complement strand
TGAGCTTCTTTTACACACCATTTGTATTATACGTTTGATCACATGGTCGCGGAGGAATTGAACGAGTGCATATGTATCTCAGTATATGCACACACATGTGTACACAAACGCGAAAAATATTTATCTGTAATTATTCATTGATGAAAAATATATTAATCAATGCGTTGTTTTGTGAATCGAATAAATATAATAAAAAAAGTGTCATTCAGTTATATTAAATTAATTACTAAATTATCAAATATTTAAGATAATATGCGTGTGAAGTTAAAAATCCATCATATTGAGGAGTAAAACTCCTCCTCTGCTTGTTATATTATTATATAACTTCTAATTAATTAAAACTGAAGAATTAGATATTAAACTGCATTGTGATTAAAGAAAAAAATAAAAGTTTATTATCTATGACTTTGTCTTTGATACATGATATATATTTTATTTTGCATAAGGTTTAATCTCTTTGTAATAAGTATTTCTGCAAAGTTATGTATTGGTTTCTATAAACAAATATTTCAAGTTAATGCAAATTTATATTTTTTAATTTTATATTATGTATAAGTATAATATATATATGTATGTATATATTCGAAGTATGTCATAAAATATATATATTCTTAACATATTGCAAAGAAAACTTACTGAGTAAATACTGTACAGATATTAATGTTCAAATGTATAGATGACTCTTTTAATCAGTGTCCTTTTTAACTCTAAACATTGGATAGAGGTAGATACATTTTCTTTCAATAACATCAAAGAAGATTTTCACTTTTGTTTTCCATATGAACACATTTGAGCAAGTACTTGACCAAATATCTAAAAAGATAATCATATTTTTTTATCATAATTTGGAATATTTTCCCTTATCCTTCTCCAATGCATTCAACATGTTGGATATGTGTTCCTGCAAAATAATAAAGTAATTTTTTTATAATTTTACTTAATAAATTTTCTTTGTAATGTTAAGAAGCATACAGAGTGTTCCATTTTTAATGATCTCAAATTTTTCTTGAACAGTGCATTTTAGAGAAAAATGTTTCAGATATAAGTTTTGTGACTTCGAGGGGGACATAAGATATATATAAACTGTAGAGACAAAAATTGTTTATTTTCTTCTTATAAAGTTCTGAGAATTTTTTTAGAATTTTTTAATACTGTATTTTTTTTTTTGGTAAAAATAAGAAAATGCGGTCCTAAAAGTTGGAATAAAAAATTCTGAAAAAATTCTTAGATTTCTATGAAAAGAAAATAATTTTTGTGTCTTGTAGTTTTTCTGTAAAGTTGATAGTATTTCAGTAAAAAATTATTGAAGACCAATTTTCGACAATTTTTAGCAATAAATATCTTATTAACTATTGCTAAAATCGTAAAATGGTAAAGGATTTTTCTTCTCAGTTTAGTCTATTCTGCCCTTATGCGAAAGATTTATAAATACTTTCCAAACACCCTGTATATACAGGGTGTTCACAAAGTCCTTAAATAAAAACTTAAATTTTTGTATGAAACATTTTTCTGATAAATACTTTTCAAAATATTTAAGAAGTTCAGGACTTTTTTAATATATACACATATATATTCAAAACTCCTGTATATACACACACATATATATATATATATATATATATAAGATATATTCATATTTTAATATAATTGCGTTTCACATTTACATATTTTTTATATAATATACAATTAAAAAATATATTTAAGTGTTAATTTAGAATATTTGTTTATAAAAATCTATCTACATATACAATAGATTGCAGGAATATTTGCTTATAAAATAAATATTGCAGACCCATGATTACCCGTACATATAGCATATATCTTAAGGGGACATATACACTTAGAAGTGATGAAAACATTGTAGAGGTATAAATTAATCTGACAGAACAGAGGAGTTATATGAAATTATATACGATTAAGTTCGAACGCGTTGAAGACGACAGGTAGGCGCGCCTGCGACAGAATGGTTCAAGTTCGTACGCAGGTCAAAGAAGAGTCTTCTCTCTCTATTCATTGTATTTATCAATAACAAACCTCAGAGTTGTATTTAAAAATACGAACGGTTGGTTGGGTAACAGTCTTGCCTGGACGCAGTGACGGATTAAACATTTTGCCGCTCCTAGACACCAACATCTAGCCGCCTCCAGATGGCTTCATTAACCTGCAAGTAGGTAGGTGAAGTTTTGAAACGCAAGTAGATAAGTGTGTGGGATGCTGAAATACCCCAAACAGTTTTTATTTTTATAATTATATGTTTTCTAGAACATTATATTTTAGTTAAATTTACATTAGATATACTCTAATAATATAGAGAAATGTAAAAATAAACTTTAACAATTCCGGACAATACTTTTTAATTTTTTTTCCAGAAAAAAAGTTTTTAGTCATAAATTTTCCCGTTTTATTTCCTAACACCATTTATTATTAAAAAACGTAACTCAAACCTAAAAAAGAGTTAAAATACAAATCTTTTTAAGGTACTAAATAGTACCTTAAAATATAAATTGCACAAAATTATCATTAAAAAATATTGAGTTGAAGATAAGATAAATAGCGAAATAAAAGATACACAAATTAATACTTCTTTTACAAGAAATGAATATTTTAATGACCAAAATATGTAAAACAGTCAATGTTTGAATTTAAAAAACATAAAATTAAATTTTTTTTTATAGAAATAAAATATAACAATAAAAACAAAAGAAAAATAAGATTATTTACTTTTTATAATTAAATTTAGTTACATTAACAAGCATCAGTTTATTTTGCTCTAAAAATTCATTTTTACAATGAAAAAATGACAATAAGGGGAACAATTTTCAAGAAATTTTAATCAATCGGACACTTTGGCTATAATGCCGGCGGTACTTCAACTTTCAAGTCTTATAACTCGAAAAGTATTTAATAAAAATGAACTTTATTGTAGCGTTTGAAAAAGCCCTTGACGTCAGCTATTAGATTCTGGAATAAAAAATAGGGTCAATAGGGTGTCCTATTTAAAAAAATCAATGTGACCTTGACCTGGCGATGTCACTCAAGCTCAAACTGATAGGATTAGTAAATAGATTTTTTAAATCCCACACAATTTTGGCTGAAACATTTTTTCAATAAACCAGTACTTTTTGAGATAATTAGCCGTTTCGAGACTTTTGGATCTTACTAATCGCCCTTTTATCATTTTAATATGCTCTTTTATAGGAAAAAAAAACGAGTTTTGGATCCGAATGCCAAAATGTAATTTTCTCGGAAAATTTGTTGATAAAGGATACAAAAGCAAGTCGAAATTCATAAATGGTCAATACGGAACGCGTTAATACGGGTGTTTGAGAGAACTTCGCAATCTGATAAGAAAAAAAAAGAGAAGAACTTAATCAAAGAATAGGTTTGTAAATAGGTGTGATTTACATGTGATTTATAAAAAGAAAATTTAATCTAAAGAAACAAATCACTTTACCAAGGTGTAGTCATGTACTTTTGCTTTACGCGATTTTGTTTTGCTACCTGGCAGTTAATAGTTTAACAATAAAAATTTTGTAATATTTTATATTCTCGCTGGATTTCAGTATACTCACGTCAAGACACTTCTAATCGTTAAAACAGATTGTAATTTGTAATTGTGATTAGATCTTATGTTATAACATAAATTAAGGACGGCACATCAAAATTTCTTTTCTAATGAAAGATATATTGTATATTATGAAATTAAATATATAAACATATATTAAAATACCGGCGTCGGTAATCTAAAGGCTTAGGACGCTCGTTTGGAATAGATCCGGATTGAGGTAATTGCCGGCTGAGGTAATATTTTTCGCATTCAAAATAAATTTATTTACAGTTTTTCAGCACATTAACATTTTTCTAATGTGATGCCTGATTGAGTATCAAATTATTAAAAATTGCTTGTCAATTTAATTTAATTTGTGATATTATTATAGTAATTTAATTGCGTTTATAAGTCTGGAAAACCAATTCGGCGCGCAGAATGACTATAAATATGGTACACACACACACACACACACACACACACACACACACACACACACACACACACACACACACACACACACAGAGAGAGAGAGAGAGAGAGAGAGAGAGAGAGAGAGAGAGAGAGAGAGAGAGTCTAAAATAAGATTCTTATTGTATATACTAGAATAATTTCTTTTATTATTTTTAATATGCTCTCATTTTAGAAAAAAATGAGTTCTGAATTCGATCGCACAAGTGAAACGGAAATGCCGCTGAATGAAGTGTGGAACAGCAGAAGGATATTCATGGATGATCAGCGGAACGAGTTAGCAAAGGTGTTTGAAGAAACTCCATATCCTAGAAGAAATAAACTGGAAGAACTAGCTCAAAGAATGGGACTGTCATTCGACAGTCTTAGAAAATGGTTCCAGAGTACTGGAACATATAATCCAAACAAATCTATGCTTTCATTGTCGTGTGATCATCACGTATGATTATTTTGCCCAGTTATGTTTTGCTGTTTGAAAGCCAATAGTTATAATTAAACCCAGAATTAGGTTGCAACGAACGAAACACTTGTCTCATAAAAAAATCTGAAAAAAGTGCAAAAATGGCCACATAAATTTATGTTTTAATTCATTCGCTACCAATGCGCGATGACTATACGTACCTGCCTCTTTTGTTGAGCGCTCGTTGTGTAAATAAAAACGAAATATATGTAAGAATATAAATGTTGATATAATAATTGACAATTTTGTGATTATTATGAATCATGAAAAGTACAATATTAAATGAAAAATACAATTAATACGATAATTAATATTATTTATAAACTACATACTAAATATATAATATGCATATATACTCTGATTTTGCTGTGATTTTAGTAACTATGTTTTATTCGTTTGTAACTATATATACTAGTATAATATCTTTTCTATTGTTAATGTGTTTTCGTTATAGGAAACAAAGAGTTTTAAATCCGATTACAAAAGCAAAAAGGAAAAACCGTTGAAAATTGCAGTGGGCTGTAGAAAATTCACGGTTGATCAACGGAACGAGTTAATGCGAGTATTACGGGAAACTCGATATCCTGATAGAAGAAAAATGATGGAACTAGCTGAAAGGTTGGGAGTGTCACTCCAAAAAATTAGTATGTGGTTCCGAAATACTAGAAGAACTAAATCTAGAACTAAACCGAGCCAAACTAAGTCTTCGTCGACGCGTAATTGTCAAGTATGATCATTTTACGCGATTTTGTTTTGCTGTTTGAAAGCTCTAATAGTTATAATCAAACCGAAAAGCACTGTGACAAATGAACTTGTCACATGTAAAAAATTTGAAAGAATGCAAAAAGAACAACATAAATTTTTAATTTAATTCATTCATTACCAACGCAGTGATTATACTTTCCTGCCATTGAACGCTCGTTGCTTGTATCCATTACATGAAAACAAAATATATACAGATATAAACGAAATATGTAGAGATATAAATCTTGATAAAATAATTTTGACTATTAAAACACGAAGATTATTTTAAATGAAAAATATATTTTTTATGAATTTTTTTGACAATTAATATTATCTGTTATAACATTTATATATATATAAATGTTATACACAATATAATATGTATAGAAATTCTGATTTTACTGTGACTTCAGTAATTATGCTTTTGTTCATTAGTAACATACATATATAAGTTACTTGCTTGCTTGTAACGTATATTTATACATGTGATTATGTTCCTATTAAATATTATTATTATTATTAGGCGTTAGGAACTCGAAAGCTCATTGCCGCAAATACCAAATCCCGCCACTGTTCCCGTCCCTGAGCCAGATTCCTCCATTTGTGATCTTCGTACCCCATTTCGTTAAGGTCCATTCTAATATTTTTATTAAATATTATTAATACTAAATTAATATTAAATACCACTAATTAATATTTTTTGTTATATTTTACATTTATACATGAAATATTTTTTGTTACTGAAGAGATACATCAAAATATATATTCGGTCCTGGGACGCCATTCCGTAACTTATTAAATTTTTACATACCTACCAGTTATCAGTTTTGTTGCGCAGCTTTTTCATTATATAAAATATCTGCGCAATAACACCGACGACTGTCGGTAGATGTGTAAAGATAGTTACGGAATCGCGCCCTTGGTCATAATAATAAAATTCTTGTAATTATTTTATTTTCTTGCTTCAGAAAACTAATGATATTTTCAATTATTAAAAGAGATTGTGATTAGATTTTGCGTCACAGTATAAATTAAGTTGGAACAGCATTCAATATTTATACAATTTCTTTTTCAATGATAGATATTATATTGTTTATGACGAGATTTTAATATATATAAATAAATATATATATATATATAATTATAATTTTTTAATTTTTAATGTGGTTTTGTAGAAAATAGTGATTTCTGAATCCGATTGCAAAAACAAAAACAAAGAGCCGCAGTCGCTGAAAATAGTGCCGCGCCGCAAAAAATTCACGGTTGAGCAACGGAACGAGTTAATACGGATATTAGAGGAAACTCGATATCCTGGTAAAAGAAAAATGGTAGAGCTAGCACAAAAGATGGGAGTGTCATCCACCAATATTAGTACATGGTTCCGGAATAATAGAAGAACTCAACGGAACAAACAACTTATGTTTTCGTCAACGTGTGATTGTCAAGTATGATCGTTTATGTGATTTTGTTTTGCTGTTTGAAAGCTCTCTAAGGCCCAGTTTCACAACTCACGGTTAACTCTTAATCGAGGTTCAACTTGTTTCTCATCTCTTTCCAATTCTAGAATTTTATCACTTTAAATGAGAAGAATAGGCTTTCTATGAATTTTTACGATAATTATTATTATCTATTACATAAATATCTATTATCTATTACATAAATATTAAGTATTATTATAATTAATAATATTGTTTATTATAATTTTATGATAATTTATGTCTTGTAAAAGAAATATTTTTTTATTACTGAGAAGGTGAACGTTTTTCTTTTGCCTAGGCGCCGAAAGGTCTAATCCTGTCCGCTCGTATCAACAAAATTTTTCTAATTCTTTTGTCGCGTTCAATGATATGTCTAATTATTAAAAGAAATTGTAATTTTGTGATTAGATCTTATGCCACAACATAAATTAAGTTAGATGAGAGTAGCGTTTTATGCTTATGCAATTTTTTTTATAATGAAGGATTATATTACGAGATTCTAATATATATATATATATATATGTACTAGTATAATTTCTTTTTTTATTTTTAATGTATTGTAGGAAACAGCGTGTCCTGAATCCGTTTGCAAAAGTGGAAAGAAAAAGCCACTGAAAACAGCATCGTGTAGAAAGAGATTCACGGTTAATCAACGGAAAGAGTTAATACGGGTATTTGAGGAAACTCCATATCCTATAAGAGATAAAATGGAAGAACTAGCCCTGAAAATGAGAACGTCTTTTCACAGTATTACAAAATGGTTCCAGAATACTAGGACATATAATCCGCACAAATTTATGCCTTCATCGTCACATGATCATCACGTATGATTTCTTTTGCCCAGTTATATTATGCTGATGTGATTTGAAAGCTAATAGTTATAACTAGACCCAGAATTAATCGTGGCGAACAAGACACTTGCCTCATGTAAAAAATCAACCTATGTTGGATTAATGATATTGTATGTTCTCCTATTGGTGGAATATGTAACATCAATCATTAGTAGAACATTATCCAACCCAAATGGGAGCAAATTCGCTCGAGTCGAAAACGTTATTAGAATTCGGTCAGGAATATGTCTCTTCAGAGACACTTTGGTTGTTCTGGAGCACCCTGCATACTATAATTTCTTTTATTTTCAATGTAGGAAAATGTGAGTTCCGATCGTAGAAGCGAAACGAAAATAATATGGGGCAGCAAAAAGACATTCACGGATGTTCAACGGAGCGAGTTAGTACGAGTATTTGAGGAAACTCCATATCCTAGTAAAAATAAAATGGAAGAATTAGCCCAGAGATGGGGAATGCCATTCTACAAGATCACATCTTGGTTTGCACGTATTAGACAATTTAAACGGGACAAAATTACGCCTTCATTAACACGTGATGGTCATAAAGTATGACTTGTTTTACTATTTTGAAAACTAATTGTTATAACCAGACCCGTGAATAGTTTGTGACGAACGAGACATTTGCCTCATGTAAAAAATTTCGAAGTACGCAAAAATGACAGTATGTTTTTCTGTTTTAATTTGATCGCTAGTAGCGTAACTATACTGTCATTAAACGCTTGTTATGTATTAAACAAGAATAAAATACATACAAATGTTAATTAAATTGTCAGTTTTGTAGCTATCAAAACAAGAGAAGTATTATTACTTTAAATAAAAAATACATTTTTTATGAATTTATACGATAATTAATATTATCTATTGTATAAATGGTATGATACAGTATATGTACATATATACTCTGATTTTACCGTGACTTTATTTTTATTTTATTATATTTTATACATCGTAAAAGAAATATTTTTTGTTACTGAGAAGGTGCATGTTTTTCTTTTGCCTTGGTGAACCGACTAATCCCGACTCTGGTTATAACAATAAAATTTTTATAATTATTTTATTTCCTTGGTAACATTTAGAAAATCAATGATATTTTTAATCATTAAAAGACTATAATTGTGATTAAATCTTATGCCACAATATATAAATTAAGTTAAACGATAGAGTTAACGATAAAGTAGTGTTTAATATATATACAATTTCTTTTCCAATGAAAGTGATTATGATATATTATGAAACTCGTATATACAGGGTGTCCAGTAAGTTTTAACAAACCGTTCGTGAGCAGGTAGAATGGACTAAACTGAGTTGAAAAGTCCTGTATTATTTTGTAATTTTTGCAATAGTTAACGAGATATTAATTACTAAATATCACCGAATATTGGTCTTTAATAATGTTTTATTCAAGTACTATCACTTTACAGAAAAACAGCAAAAGACAAAAATTGTTTTTTATTTTCTTCTTATAGAGATAAGAATTTTTTAAGAATTTTTTATTAAACTTTTAGTACTGCATTTTCTTATTGAGAACTAGTTTTACAAACATGAAAAAATGCGGTACTAAAAAATTCTGAAAAAATTCCCAAAACTGTATGAGAAGAAAATAAACAATTTTTGCTTTTTGCTGTTTGTCTGTAAAGTTGATAGTATTTGAGTACAAAATTATTGAAAACCATACGGCGATTTTTAGTAATTAATATCTTATTATAACTATTGCGAAAATTGCGAAATGGTAAAGGACTTTTCGATTCAGTTTAGTCCGTTCTATCTGTTCACGAACGCTTTGTCAAAACTTACGAGACACCCTGTATATGTACCAGTATAATTTTATTTTTATTTTTTATGTATTTTTGTTGTAGGAAACAGTGGATTCTAACTTCAATTACAGAAACAGAACGATAAACCCGCTGAAAACAGCGTCGCGCAGGACATTCACGGATGATGAACGGAACGAATTAATACGGGTGTTTGAGAAAAATCCATATCTTAAAAGAAATACAATGGAAAAACTAGCTCTGAAGATAAGAGTGCCATTTCACAGTATTAATATATGGTTCAAGAATGCTAGAAGATATAATCGGGTAATTATTCGAAATACGGAACACCGCGTCGATGACTTCAATTTTGACTATGTTGTCAAGATCATGGCCATGAGTGACTTTCAAAAGATCTTAGGTGATGGTCACTGGTCCTTACAAAAAGTATTGATCAAAATTATAAAAAAATAACGTCTTATTTCTGCTATATACAACAATAAACACGCGCCCTTAAGCAGGGGGAATGTGGGGTGAACGTCGCTTTGCATGGGAAGTCGTTCGCCCTTAAGCAGAATGGGGGGAGAATGTGGGATAGATCTTGTTTCGCGTAGAAAATTATTACATAAACAGGTATAAGTAGAGTAGTCTTTAATATTGTATATAACAGAATTAAGATGTTATTTTTTTAAACTTTTTTTATTTATCAATAATTTTTTATTGACCAGTGATTACCATCTTATGAAGATCACACACTGTCACGACCGTGACGATATATATCAAAGTCAAGGTTATCGACGTGGTACGTGATGTCTTTTAATCTGAATAATTATCTATAATCGAAACAAAATTATACTTTTGTTGATTATCACGCATGACCGTTTTATCCGGTTTTGCTATTTGGAAGATAATAGTTATAATTAAATTCGACTAGACTATGGCGAACGAGGCCTCATGTAAAAAAATTCGGAAGGATGCAAAGATGACAATATATATTTCTATCTTAATTGGTGATCACTAATGGTGATCATATTTACTTATCGTTAAGTGTTGGCCTTATATTAAATAAAAACTAAGAAATATATGTAAAGATATAAATGTTGATAAAATAATTGATAATTTTGTGGCTATCCAAGAAATATTACTTAAACTGAAAAATATATTTTCTACAAATTTTTACGATTTAATTAATTTTATTTATTATATAAATGTTAAACACTATATAATACATGGTATATACGTATATATATATATATATATATATATATGTGTGTGTATGTATATAAGAGTGTCTCAGAATAACCGCCAAATATTTTACGGGCAGGTAAAACGAATTAAACTGAGTCCTGTATCATTTTACAATTTTCTAATAGTTAACAAGTTATTAATTATTAAATTTCGCCGAATATTGGTACTCACTATTTTTTTACTCAAGTACTATCAACTTTATAAAAAAACAGCAAGAGATAAAAATGGTTTATTTTCTTCTCATATATAGAATTCTGAGAATTTTTTCAGAATTTTTTATAATATTGCATTTTCTCATCTCGTTGGTAAAAATAGTCAACAAAAAATGTAATACTAAAAGTAAATAAAAAATTTTTAGAGTTTTATAAGAAGAAAATAAACAATTTTTTCTCTCGTTGCTTTTTTTGTAATTGATAGTACTCGAATAAAAAATTATTAAAAATAAATATTCGGCGATTTTTAGTTATTAATATCTTTTTAACTATTGCGGAAATTGCAAAATAGTAGAGGACTTTTCGACTTACAATTAGTTTAGTTTGATCTACCTACACACGAAATATTTGGCGGTCATTCTGGGACATCCTGTATATACACTCTAATTTTATTTTAGTAACTATACGTTTTGTTCTTTTATAACATAGCATGATACGTAATGTGTATGTTTTTAATGTATTTTATTATATATGTATTTTATTATTATGTGATTATATTTCTATTAAATATAATATCAAATTAATTATTAAATATTATTAATTAATATTATTTTTTATTACATTTACATGAAATATTTTTTGTTACTGAGGATTGTATATGTTTCTTTGTTGTCTCAATGCCGAAATATTTAATTTTAGCTTTGATTATAATAATAAAATTCTTGTAATTCTTTATTTTAATAAATAAGGAAAAGTACACTGATAATGAGAGTCAAACGCAGTAATTGGAGCGCAACAAAATTATCAGTAATTTATTAATCAATAAATAATAAACGTTCCGGCATCATTCCGAGCCATCATCAGTGGATACATTACTTGTATATGTGATTATTGTCTCAAGCTTCACTTGGAAAGTCGTATGTATGTCTCTCACAATGGTTGCAAGACCAAATGATTTCGGATCCAAAAGGAGCCGAAAAAGTTTGTTCATTCGACTGATCATGGTTTCTACTACAGATCTCGGCTTCTTTATATTTTTCCTTATTTATTGTTAATATTAGAGAGTCTTATTTTATTTCATTCATTTGATGGTGCAACATCTCAAGATGGGCCTACCTCTCATGAAGTTTTCGTAACAATGGATTATTTTCCGGAATTAGGTTGTTAGCCTAATATCCAATTTCCAACCTAGAGGATCCATACATAATATCCACTGATATGGGACCTACAACCCTTAACGCCAGATCCGAACAGCGCTGGTGATTAAAGATCTTGTAATCATCAGATGGAATCATTTTTTATTTCTTAAACGTGAAAAATCGCGTATGTGGGCACGGATAGGATTGAACCCAAATCTACAGATCACGAGTTAATCGCACCGAGCGGCAAGCCACTCGACGCCTAAGTTATTTTATTTATTTGTCGTTGAAAAGCAACAATATTACTAATCATTAAAAGAGATTGTAATTGTGATTAGATCTTATGTTGTAACACATAAATTAAATTGAAGGTAGAGAATTTAACATTTATATAATTTTTTTTTAACGATAGATATTGTATAGTATAAGATTTTAATATATATAAATTTAATATATTGTATATACACTAATATAATTTTTTATTATTTTTAATATGCTTTTTTTGCAGGAAAAGGTGAGTTCTGAATCCGATTACAAAATAGGAATGTGCGATTCGTTTATTGAAAATCAATCTTTGAATCGATCTCGGATTGCAGCAATATGGATTCATCATAGATCGCATTAAAAAGAACGATTTCTTAAAGATCGATTTGGAAAAATCTATTTATGTAGTAAAATCAAAGTTGGCAAGAAATAATGCGCGCATTCAAGTCAATAAAGTAGCTAGCCTACTTGCTGAGCAAAATTGGATTACTTATAGATTCAACCAATCGCATTCAATCACTTGCAGGCTAGTAGCTTTGTACATGCTCAATTTTTTTTTTTAGAAAATAAAACATTATATTTTTTAAAAACATGTTTTTTATTTTTTTAAATATGCCTCAAACTGTATTTTAAAAGACATGGTTAAAATATGTTAAAAATATTGATTTTACATGTTTTAAACATCAGTAGCACAACAGCGTTTGAAAAGTGCTAAAGCTATACTTTTTTAAATGCTTGTAGGCGCTATGTGCTACTTGATTTTAAATGTGATTTTTACCAATCCTGCATAAAATGTTACATTGAGGAGAAACTTAATAATCACTGTTGTTATTATACATTATTTTGAACAGACTGTGGCGCAGACTGTGGTGGATTTAGAGGTTTCTATAATGTTGATATGTTTAATGATTCGGAAATATATTATTAGATAATATTATAATTATATTTATAAAATAATTAGACGAAAAAATGTTGATGAAATTCATATAAAATCAATATTTCAAAGTGTTGATATTTTTTGCTTACTGGAGCCATGGTAGAAAAACTTAAGCAGTAAGATGTAAACAGTAAAGAAATTAACATATTGCATTTGTTATTACTTACGTTAAGATCTTCGTTAAGATCTGGTTTCTTGTAAATAGACCAATTCGTACTGCTTAAGTTCTACTGCGTAATCAGGTATTTGGATAGGTTTTCGCATGTGCTCCTATCGAGAAAAATCGGAGATCGATTCACTGATAAAACAAGTGATTTACAATAAAAGTGTAAAGAAGGAGATTAAAAAATCTGATCTTTTGTGTTCAAAAGATCGATCTTTTGAAAGGTCGAATCAAGATCGAACATTCCTATTGCAAAAGCGAGATGACAAAGCCGATGAAAACAGCGTCGCGCAGCAAAAGGAAACTCACGGATGATCAGCGGAACAAATTAGCACTGGTGCTTAAAGAAACACCATATCCTAGAAGAAATAAAATGGAAGAATTGGCTCAGAAGATGGGAATGTCATTCCACAATATTAATTTGTGGCTCCGGAAGATTAGAAGAGCTAATCTAATCTAATAATTCTAGCTAATAATTCTAAACAAAGTCTTCGTCGTCGCATGATTATCACGTATGATTGTTTTGCCCGGTTTTGTTTTCCTGTTTGAAATAATAGTTATAACCAGACCTGGGATTGAGTTGTGGGATCAAGGTATTTGCCTCGTATAAAAAATTTGGAAGAATGCAAAAATGGCAATAAATTTATGTTTTAATTTATTCACTACTAACGATGATTATCTACTCGTTGTGTATTACAAGTAAAACGAAATACATATAAGGATATAAATTTTGATAAGAATTTTGTGATTATCGAAGCACACAAAGTATTACTTTAAATGAAAAACATTTTCCATGAATTTTTACGATAATTTTCTAAACATCTGTTATATATAATATAACAGATACTATACAATATACACTTTGATTTTACTTTTGATTTTAGTAATTATGTTTTTATTGCTTAACATATATATATACGTAACCTGCATGTTTGTAACGTATAATTTTATACAGTTGACTATGTTCTTATTAAATAATGTTACTATTAAATTAAGTACCAATGAATAATATTATTTTTTATTAATTTTTCACAGTGAAAAAAATATTTTTTTTTATTTCTGAGGGATCGCATTTTTTTGCTTCATTATTAAAGCATCTAATCTCAGCTCTGATTATAACAATAAAAGTTTTGTAATTATTTTATCTGGATGAACTTCCGAAAAAATCAAACGTCCAATTTTCATGAATTTTGGCAGAAACACTCTAAATGACGTTAAATATAAATATCCTTAAATGGATTTTCACTGGCAAGAAGGTTTAATGCCAAAAATATTTAAATAAAGTTGTATATTGGTTTACCTCTTATTGCATTGTTATCTTATTCTGGTTTTGTTACTGGTAGGCTAGGTAATGTAACAGCAATTTTGCTGACGCCTAACCATTTGCAAGCTACTATTATATTTACATTTATGTTAATTATAATCTATTGTATAATATTTTATGTCTATTACTCTCTTAACATGTAGTATTTTTCATATAGCTTTGCAATAAACTAAATTATTTAATTAATTAATTAATTATGGCGATGATTCAATAATCGAGACAAGAACAAATTATTAATACTCTATAATATCAGTTGGTTTAATATGATTCATGTCTCTCGACTTATAATATAAAGTACATACATGAATAATACAGTCATACATACAAAAATAATAGCACGTACATCCAATATTAAAATTAGACTGTATTCTGAAGACGCAGCCGTATAAATTAGCCCTATAATCGATTCGTTATTACGATTGGTTAATATATTTAGGGTAAGTTTCGTTTTTACACACTGTATTATTTCATCCTTATATATTAAACACACAATCATCATACATTAAACACAATAATGTTTACTGCATAAGTGATAGGAACGTACCTATAAGGAACGTACCTATAAGGTAGTATATTCGCGATAATATCATCAGAAGTTAAGTCCCCTCAAACGTCCCCTCGATACTGTGACTTTCCATCCGCTAGTGAGAGAAAACTTTTGATTCCGCCTGTTCATAGTCGTAAGTACATGGAAAAAGTGAACACTGATGAGACTCAGTCTAACATAATTAATTGCTATTTTCATCCATTCATATGACGCATTGACAAATATTTATAAAAATTGAATTCTTGTCACGACACTTTTTCAGACTAAATTATAAAAAATTATATGACATTTGTTTCTTAATATCCTTTTCAAGTTCCTACTCGCATACCTGTTTCTTATTAACATGTCACTGCTAGTTTGAACACTACAAAAAGAAACGCGACATTTTCAGAACTTTGTGTAGGCGACACATATAAAAAGTGCAGTTTTCAATTTCTTACATCTGAGTACTGAAATCTCAATCTCATTGCAATTGCACAAGAGTAAGAACGTCTTCTAATAAAATACGTATAGTATCAATTTTAAGAAATTCTGTTTTCAATTTGTGCGAATGTACCTTAAACAACAAGGACGTAAAATTATTAAAATAATTAAGTAGTGAGAATTTACTGGACGCATTGTTACCCTGATGAAAATGTATAGCTTCTCAAAGCATCAAAGAAATGTGAACAAAGAATTTTCGCTTCTTAAACACTTCATCAACTTTCCAACTTCGACTCTTAGTGGTTTTGAATATTCATACACGTCCCCCGAACTCTCGCCAAACGTTCCGTAAAGTGTGCCCGAAACACATTGTTACATTTCTCATACGTTTTAAATATTTTTTTTCATTAACGTTTCTTATATGCTCCTTAACACTCCGCAAAGAATGCATGGAGCGTACCGATACACTTCCTAACACTTCATTGGTACTTCATCTATGCTTCCTGCAATGTCCCGCAAAAACACGAAGCATTCAAATTCCTTCTATAGGATATAGAAATAAAAAAATTTATTCTAAAACGAAGCGTCGATGAGTAGTACGTGGCACCATCATCAGAGGGACTTAGCGAGAACTAACTTCTCAAATTTAAAAACTACACAGACTAGGATAAAAGATGTAGCATTGAAAGATCTTTCAATTGTGTTCTAATGAAATAATTTTTTTAAGTGAGCTCCATAGGGCTCCAAGAAGAAAGCATAGCACTTTTTTTTAGATATTTACTGAATAAATGAAATATATTTTAAAATATCATTTGTTTACCAAGGACCTCGATTACATTTCATTCATGTTCATCTAAGAACTCGACGCTTCGTTTACTTTCTTTAGATTACCTAGTCACGCTCCGTTTACATTCAACGGACATTCTGCTCGTGCTTGCCGAAAAATTTATCTATACTTTATTTATGTTTCTTTAACGTTTAGTCAACGCTTCCTTTATATTCCATGTTCCAATTTTCGCTTCTTACGGGTTTCATTTACGTTTCCGTTATTCTTTCCTTACACTTCCTTTACACTCCAATTAACGCTTTATTGATATTCGCTTTGTTTCAGTTTCATCAGCTTGTTGAGCTGCTTTGTTAAGAATGGCCATAATTCGTTGAACTGTTTGTTCTTCACTTGTCTTACAAGTGTCATTGTTGGTGTCATTGTTGTGATTCTAAAAATAAATAATTTTGTATATATAAAATGTGGTATATTGCATGTGATATATCTGTTATAATATGGTTATAACTATATTAATTAGTTATATATATAAATATATAACAGGAATAAGAAGACAAATGAGAATTTGTTTAAATCGATTAAATGTTTTCTTGTGAAAGACCTTTCGCAAATGTACAATAAATGTGTTTCTATGTTTGAAACCCTTGCCACACTCCGAACATTCAAACAGCTTTTTATTGCTGTGTACCAAACTGTGGCTGGCCTTATGATGTTTGGTACGAAAGGCTTTGCCGCAAATCTAAAATACAATACATTTATGTCTAACGAAATGTAAAAATCTAAACAATCATATGAGAAATAAAAGAAGATATTAACGATAATTTTGTAGCACATACCTTACAAAGATGTGATTTATTGCTTTTATGTATAATATTTATGTGCGCGTTAAAGGTCCTCTGATGGGTAAATGTAGATGGACATTCGTTACATTTGTACTTTCTTTCAGGATGATTCGTGTCTATATGATCACGCAAATCCTGCTGAGTTTTGAAATATGTCTTACACACGATACATTTGAAAGTTTTATCAATGGTATGCTTCGCTTCTGTATGCCTTTCTAGATTCCCTTTTCGACTACAAAATGACCGTAGCAACATTTATCATTTATTATCAATTAATTTCAGAATAGATATCGAATAATTTTTCTAATTGTTATTCACTTAAATACTCACGTAAATGCCTCTTCACAAAACTGACACTGATAAGGTTTTTTCTCTGCATGAAGCAAAACATGACGACCCAATTCCGATTCATACTGAAATGCTTTATCACACGTTTCGCATTTATAGGGTTTAACTTGAAAATGTACGTCTTTATAATGTTGTTTCCAAGTTCTCGAAGAGATAAATTGCTTATCTTTAATATTAAAGAAAATTGTTATTATAAAATGAATATAAAAATGATAACCAAAACAGATAACTGTTGAAATAATATACAAAGTTATCAAAAACATTAAAAATATTAATCATGAAAAACATAAATCTTACCGCAATATTGGCATATATATTTTTTTGTGTCATTGTGCGTGCCTTTATATCGATTCAAATTTTGCGACTTTTGGGATTTAAAACTCATTTTTTTAGATTCAAATCGCAAATCTTTCAGAGGTATTTTCAATTAATTTTATTATAATGTTCTTTGAATTCCTTTTGTAGTCCTTACGATTTAAATTTTTTCGAATGTTTACTTTCAAGTTTATCCACCTAAAGTCGTAAGAAAATATAATTTTTGACTTTATAAATTTTTTATCAAAGAAATTATATCGCGGAAGTTCGTCATTAACGTAATTATTTCACCCATAAACACTTTGTGCAAAATGACAGAAGAATATCGACGATTGAGCCATAGAAGAAAAAAAAACACGAAAAAAGTCTATGTTAAGAAATTAATAAAAGCGATCTATTTCGAGTGGGGCGTGAAGACAGATTTCTATGGCTCAGGTCGATAACTACTTACTGTTAACAATGTCTAAAACAACGATGTGACATTCATAACTTAGATACAGAGTTAACAAAGATGCATGTGTATTGTTTTTGATGGATATCCTACAATACGCTTTCATAATAATAATATACTTTCATAATAAAAATTTTATCGAAATCTGCCATTATATTTTATTATCTTTTACTGCTAAAATTTACATATTTTATCGTTAGTGATACTATATATATATAATTTGGAATATTTATTTTATACGTTTCTTTATTTCTTTCTGATTTACATAAATAAAATATTCATTTAAAAACATGGTTGAAAAATAGTGAAAATAGTTAAACGTAATTCAAATTAGATATGAATATAGAAACATGATATAAATAAGAAATAGTTATCAAGATTGAAAGCAATATTTTTTATAAACTACCAATGAAAAAAGAAATATTAAAAATAAACCGTATAATTGCTTATTATTTGAAAATCTGATAAATAGAAATTAGAGAATTCAGTGGAGAATAGACAATAGTGAAAATCTATTTTACGTTCGACGGGGTGTGAAAATAGATTTAATTCCAGTAATAAAATTATAATACAGTGATAGCTGTTATGAAAAGTAAAAAGGAAGAAATAGAATAATATATTAAAGGCAGACTAAATCATAAAAAAAGATGTTTGGGCCCCATTTGCAATTAACCTTACTCGAGCAGTCCGGTTTTATTGTACTTCGGTCACCAACGAAATACTATTAAAGACCGTCGGCCCTGGGCAAATTTTTGTGACTATCAATAGAACTCCGGGGGGGGGGAGGAGGGGATAATTGAAGAACGATAATGTTATCGACAATTAATAAAAATTTATGATTAACATAAATATTTCGATGATGCATTATTAAATTCGTGATTTTTTTATTATATAAATGCTGTATAAATAAGTATGCATACTTTTAATGATATAATATTTTATATAATGCCAAAAAATTACAATTTTTCCTCTGTAGCTATCATCTCTATTGATAATTAAATTCGGATGATATCATTAAAATCACAGTTTTAAATAAAAATCGAGTATTATTAAATTTTAAACATATATACATGTCTACTAATAAATTATGAAATTAGTACCGTATTACTAATTCCTTATTCTTAATCACTTAAATTTTAACAGGCATGCGAATTTCCATAAGCACCGATGGTTTTTAATAATATTTCGTTGATGCCTGTAACAAAAGACATTTTGCGAAAAATATTCACAAAAAACGCATTAATAAACAGTGCAGATTTGAAAGAAGCGCTAAAGTGGGAACGTGGTTTAGCAAAAATAATATAGATATAAGCGTAATTTGTAGGTTCACAGCTTATTTCATTATGTTGCCATCACCACGCATTCACTTTCTGACATTGGACACTGGCTTGAATAAGTGCACAGTTATTGACGGGCTCAATTTGTGCAGAGAAGTATATGAATCTTTTATATATGTAAAAATATATATATTAATATGTATGTATATTGTATTTATACCTATTAATATTATAGGTCTAAGCCGAAGAGCATAGTAAAAAGTTTGGAGATCCAGAGCACATAGTTGAAGTGGACGAAGCAAAATTTGGATGCAGGAAATACAACTGTGGACGAAGTCGAAGAAGTAGTTGAAGAACATATGTTTATTGCCTGTTCAGGATTGAACACAAGAAATTCTATTAAAATGCATATAAGAGGATTTTATCAGGGTCGACAATAATATCAGATTGTTGGAAATCCTATAATTGTCTTGACAATGAGGATTTCCAATATCTAACTAATCATTCTTATAATTTCGTTGATCCTGACACAGGTAAAATATATTTTATAAGGAATATTGATCCAATTAATCTGAAATGTATAAATATGTGTATATAACTGTTATTCTTAAAATTCACAAGTGCTCATACCCAAAACATCAAACGTATTTGGAGAGAAGTTAGGACAAATATTCCAAAATTCGGAATTATATTCCGTCATTTTGTTGGATATTTGTCTGAATACTTTTTTAAACGCGATCATGTTTTGAATAAATGCATAGATAACTTCTTCGACGTAATTAGTGAAGTATATCTTCCGAAATCCAATATGCAATGTCACTAACAAACATCTCCTTTAAATTTGCACTAAAATCTAATCATTTGTGTTGATACTTTCGCATTCGTTACATATTGTTGCATTATACTTTCAATACTAAAAATATAAATGGAATGTTTCTTTATAGATTGATTTTCTTATTATTATTTTATATTCTTATATATTTTATATTATTTTTATATATTTAATAAATATAAAATAAATATGTGTATATACTATATATATATGCATGTATATTAATTTAAACCCATATGCAACACAGTACAATTATAAAAGTTCTCTGCTCTAAAATACAAATTCATGATTTTAAAAGAAATTCTCTGCTTTACAAACAAATTTATTTTAAAAACAAATTCACTACTTTATCAACAAATTCATTGCTTTAAAAAATCAAATTTACTATTTTAAAAACACAAATTATCTTCTTATATTATTTTTGTGTTTTAAAAACAGTAAATTTGTTTTTAAAGTAGTGAATTTCTATTTTAGAGCAGAGAACTTATTTTAAAATAGTGAATTTGAGACAGTGAGGTGTATAGACAGTAGTTTATTAGTTTAGGATGGCTACTCCGAACGAAAAAAAAAATAATATGTCCTAACCGCCTAGAAATTGCAGTATAGACAGTTAAAGACTACACTTGTTCTTTTTAGTTGAACTTTTGCACCAGTTCATCTTTCTTTCTTTCTTTTTTCTTCAGGAGGAAAGAAGAAGAAGAAGAAAGACGAACTGTAAAAGTACAGCTAAAAAGAACAGGTCTACTGTTCTCACACCCCACTGTCTTCATGGGTTAGAAATATTCCAAGCGGATACTGTCTAGGGGCACAGTCAACGCGATGCTACAAATGTTTTGAAGTGTTTTTTAATTGGTCAGTTTGTAAAATTCTTTCTTCTAATTGGTCCATCAAACGTTTCAAAGTACTTATAGCGAGACATTGGCCGGTATTCATAGTCAGATCTTATACAGGGTGTCCCATTCATCACCGGTCGATTTGAATTTCGCGCTATTTTTAAAACGATGCCGAATCTAAGATCGTGATTTTTCGTAATACGCCTGAATAATTTGCACGCGTTCTTTCACCGTGTATTTTTCCATGATTAATTTCCTATCTGTCTAGATGATATATGTGAAGTTTGAGGTTAATCGGTTTGACGTTTTAAAAATAGCGCGAAATTCAAATCGACCTGTGATGAATGGGACACCCTGTATTCAAGACCGTCTTAAGTGCGGTCTTAAGTCACGAACCAATCAGAAGGCTGCATTAGCGTCTTAAGACATTATACTTAAGACGATCTTGAAATAAGACTCGACTATGAATACCGGCCTTTAATCACAGCCTAGGTTCCAACCTTCTAAAAGTTCTAAGTAGGCGAGTTAGGCGAGTTAGGCCCCAAGTCGGGTAGGATGTGACTTCTTTTTTTGGGGCGGTGTAGCCGCCCCAAATCAATAAGCACTAATCTATACACTTCACTGTCTACATGACAGATCAATAATCGTATTACGTGTTAACATTTTAGTCAAATTTAATGAGTCATTTTACTCAAAGTCTCGATTCGCAGGGCAGTCCTGAACTTTTTTCTGTCAGATTCTTTCATTTTATGCAAAAACGCGAATGAGCCCAATTTCATCGAAATCGGAGATGACCTAGCCTCAATAGTTGTCAACTTTAACGCTCAATATCTCACTTCGCAGGGCAGTCCCCGACTTTTTTCTGCCAGATACTTTCATTTTACGCAAAACCGCGTCGAATGAGCCTAATTTCATCGAAATCGGAAGTGAGAGTAAGCTCTTCCGGAGAATTACCGAAAGCTGTAAATCTATGTATGACACCAAGTTCACAATTTTTCGTATATACATAGCAAGAGTAAAGCAGGCTTTCATTTTGAATGAAAACGCGTTGAATGAGCCTAATTTCGTTGAATTAGTAGGTAAAAGGTAGCGATTCTAAATAAATACTTACTTAATCAAAGTACGTGTATATAGCGCTGCATCAAATCGGTATATCAGATTTCCTAACCTCGTCAATTTTAACGCTTAATACAAGTATACTCCATTCGCGGGGCAGAGCGACGCTTAGTTCTGCTAGGTTCTTTCGTTTTGTGCAAAAACGCGTTGAATTGGTCCAATTTTATTGATTTTTGAGCTGCGCATGCTAAACTGTAGAATTATCAAAACGAAATTGAGGAATAAATTACCATCTAAAAGAAAAAAAGAAATAAAAGGAAATTGGATGCAAACAAAGAATTATGGAAGTGTTTCTTAACGCCTCAAAAACCGCGTTGGTAATAACTTTTTACACACAGTTTCAGAATATTTATTATTTTACATTCAATCTATCTTATTTATTTATATTTTATCGTAGTCCCAGTTGTCAGTCTATCAAACAATTCGTGTCGTTCTGGGGAATCCAACATGCGACTTGGATTCTGCTGTAAGTGCTCTGGTCCAAGGATTGTTGGAGTATAGTGATATCAAGAAACTTACCGATGTCGCCGTAATACCAGTCATGAATATTCCAGAAAAAGAATTTCGCATTAAGACGGAAGTAGTTTATAGCCTGAAATCTCATAACATTCCACTGAACTTGCTAACGTTCAGGTGAGTCCTAAGCTTCTGGAAAGCAATCTAAGCGTTGTGCTATTTGATTATACTCTTGACAGAGATCAGATTGATTTGCAAAATATACAGAATGATGTCAACAAGAAACTGGAGCTAATTTTAGTTGATCATCATACACTTGCTAACGAGGATTTTAAGTTGAAGCCTTCAATTGTAATGATCATTGATCATCGGCCACAAGATCCAACCTGGTCATGGCCCAATGTGCTGTTAAACATAGAAATTGTTGGAAGTTGTGCCACTCTTGTTGCACGCAATGTCCTACAAAAGAATCCTGATCTGCTGGATACACAACTCTCGAGTCTCTTGCGAGGTAAATATTTTGATAATAGATTAATTAATAAACGCAAAACTTTTATTATATAGTATCCAATATTTTTTGCAGGTCCAATATTGATTGACACTTATAATATGTCGGATGAAGCTGGTCGAGCAACTGCTACTGATGTTGATGTACTAAATACTCTTGAGCAACTTGGTGGACTTACATCTGACAGAATTGATATATTTAAAAAGATTATGCATGCAAAAACAGACATCAGTGAATTGACTCTTGAAGAACTTATGATTAAGGATCTGAAAGTAACGAATGGGATACCTCTCGTTGGATTTTCCCTTTTAGTAGAGGTGCGATATTTGGAATTATTTTATTGTGATAGTGAGAATTAATTTTTTTAATTAATTTAAAGTATAATTTTTAACAAACTTTAGGATTTTCTTGTTCAAGAAAATGCAAAAGAGGTTATTGAACAATTTGTTAATGAAAGAAATTGCAATGTCGTTGTTCTTATTGGGCAGGATGTGACCAAGAAACATGTATCTAGAGATATTGCAATCTTTTCAATATTACGTAATCAATTGGCGAACGACGTGAGTATGATTATTTAACATAATTGTTGTATCAAATTGTCTCAGAATATACACACGTATTTTTACCTTATTTACAGATAATTCAAGCGTTGGTTGAATCTACTCAGCCATCTTTAAATCTCGAATTAATTAAAGAAATTCGAGAAGAGAAATGTAATCTCTGTTTGTACAAACAAAGAAATGTGAAGGTAACACGTAAACAGATATTACCAATTGTACAGAAAACGGCATTATTGCACGGAAATGAGGAAATATAGTATAAATACATAGACTATTGAATAAAAAAAATTTGCAGAGATATAAAGTTTATTAATAAAAAAAAATATTCGAGTACACTATTCGAGTATTTATTCTCTAGAGTGCCTCTTTACATTACATAATAATAAATTTCCTGCTCTTTAATCATTAGAATTAATATATTTTGTGTAAATAAATAAATAAATAAATATATATATATATATATATGTATATATACATGTACGATAAATTTATGGTTTATGTATGTTTTATTAATGATAAAATACTATAATTAAAATATATATTTAATATCCATGTATATGTAGGGTACCTGTTCCTATTAGTGTGCCTTTAAGCTAATTTATTCATTATTGAATTAACCAATAGAAATGTCTTAACGATCTGGCTCTAAATACTTTTATAATGTCAATTTAATTTATATACTATATATGTAATCATTTAAACTACGCATCGAAATTATTTTTTGGTCTTGAAACGCAAACTGCACTAAACTAGCAGTAATATCACGAATTATATTTGCTTTTCAGCAAGTGACAGAGTGTGACAGTGATCATGTCATCTTCGTTTAACATTAGCAAACAACAATAATGTAATGATTCACTGTGTCATCTATGTCTCTTGCTGAAAAGCATCCATAGATTAGCAATTTGATGCTTTTTCGCATCTTAGACCAATCTTAATAATGTTTGAATGACATATTAAATAGCATTAATATTAATTGTTTAAGTTGTTAATATTTCATAAATCCATTAAATTTTAATTGTATTTACAATTTCAATGTATACTCATAATATAGCATAACACGCTTTCAATTTCAATACAGAGTAACCGGGACAAGTTTAAAATACGATATTATTGGACTCACATAAATTTCTTATAATTAAAAAAAAATGTTTACTTTAATAGTTAAAAAATGAAATATTATCTTTGGTATCTCATATATACATTAATGATTTAACTTAAAAAGAAAAATACTTTTTCTTATACTGAGAGATTTTCTTTATGGTTTATTTATAAATACAAAGACACAATAATAAAGACAATTACCCTACGATATGAAATCGTATATATTAATATATCGAATTGAATATATTAAATTAATAGTGCATTGTTTTAAAAAAGGTTGACGCATTTGGAGTTCATGGAAAGCTTTTGTCGATGCTCGTATTGTGGAAAATATCTCGATTATCGGGAATTTTATGATTTTGCGCAGTGAAACACTACCGCTATCGCCATTGGCTGTCGGAACGTCACACCCCTCGGCGTTATCACGTATCACCCTGAAAAATCCTTTCCTCCCGCGATATCACAGTGTCCGTGGAGAGAAATGCCGCGACTATCAGTCACCCCTCGCTCGCAAAAATGTTGCGGAGGTGTGCGGGATGCATCGTGAACACTGTACACAGTTGTTTTACATTGTGCGATAGAGACACGAAAATGCGAGCCGAGTGGAGTAGTTAAAGCGCCAAACTCGATAAGCGAAAGGAGCTTATTATTAACGCGACGCACGTGTTCCATTTAAAATTATGAGACAGACCTCGGAGCGTCAGCGGCTTCTGCCGAACGGTAAGGACAATCTGTAGAATGTTAAAGATCAAAGTGGGAATCTCTTTTCTACTCAACGTGGGAATCTCTAACGATCTTTCTTGGAATGGAAAACCATCCGTGTTCGGCAAAAGATAAAGAAGGGGTGGAAAAAAAGAAAAGAAATAAATTATGAAATACGCGCGAGAATTTTGCCCACCCACGAAATAACGCATATTGATCGTTCCATACTTGTTGCGCAGAGACAACAGCCGAGCTAAACTACGCCGAGTATCAACATCCCCACCCTGTGCGAGAACTAAAAGCTGCATTATATCTCGTGGCTGTCGCCGTTTTGTAAAATTGCATTTGTTCTTCTGGATATAAACAGCGCACCGCGCGGTGTTCTTCTCCCTGCGAAAAAAACGGGGATGAGAGAGTTCCTCGAGCTGTATTATGATTTATAAATGTGCTCGGAGTATCGGTACGCGCCGCGTTATCGCAACATATCATGGAGACCGTACGCCTTTTGATAAAAGTTCTAATACTGTTCAGCTGGTGCGCGAAGGGATTCGTAATTGGGAACACTCTAGGTAAGTTGGCTTAGCGCTTCATTGCTTCATTATCAACCTTTTTTGCTACGAGTGGATAACATTTATTTTGCAATATGTAGATATTTTTATAGGCTGAACTCATGGGACTTATGTGTGTCCTTTGACACAAAATTTACTCTCTCTCTCTCTCTCTCTCTCTCTCTCTCTCTCTCTCTTCAATCTTTAGATTTTTGAAAAAATTATGATTTGTACTCATTATTTAATTATCAAAGATTGACTAACGGCATATATAAATGAGATAATAAATGAGATAATTTCAATAATTATGTTATTAATAATAACAACAAAGAAGCAATCCTAACTATAAATATAAATGTAAAATGCATTTTTATAGTTTTATTTGTTCATATGTAATTGTATTTATTTTATGTTTATTTTATTTATGTTTACAGAAGTAATTAAAAGCTAAGTTAACATTTAGTTTCTTGTCAAATATTCGATATTTATAAACATGTAAAGAATATATGTAAATTACATATTTGTACTTCAACTCTGAAATATTTAAAATGTAATGATAATTGTAATTTTAGAAAAATGTATTCTTCCACTCGGTATGGAAGAAGGAAAAATCCCGGATGAAGCAATCACCGCGTCCTCCAGTTATGAAATGAAATCCGTCGGTCCTCAAAATGCGAGGTATAGAAATTAACACGCGAAAATATGTATAATAACTATGTACAGCCATTGCAATGATGTACGAATATTTGTAGAATACGGCAGGAAAAGAATGGTGGTGCTTGGTGTCCAAAAGCTCAAATTAGTAGTGCCATACGCGAATATCTGGAAATCGATTTAACGAGAGACCATCTTATCACATGGACCGAAACCCAGGGAAGATTCGGTAATGGTCAAGGTCAAGAATATGCCGAGGCATTTTTTCTGGAATATTGGCGGCACGAAAAATGGCATCAGTACAAAGATTTAAGAGGGAACAAGGTATGTCCGATTATTAATAAAGATTAATTAAAAACTATTCAATTAAGATTTAATTTATAAAGATTGAAATAATTTGTAATTAAAGATTTCATAAAATATTGCTCTACAGACTTTTAGGAAAGATATATATCAATCTAAATTTAATTTTCTTAACTTAAGAATCAATAACTCTTAGATCTAATGCGTTATAAAAAAATAATAACTTTTTAAGATTAATTTGTATTGGCGAATCCAAAAATTTGTCAAGGGAAAGGCCATTGGCGCACAAGTAAAATTTTTTTTTAATTCAAATATGAAAAGAGAATATTAAATTATTATTTAAATTATTACATTGAAA
>NW_017305767.1:576864-577347 GCF_001594115.1 Trachymyrmex septentrionalis | reverse complement strand
TTCCTTAAAAAATATTTTTGGAAAATATAAAAATTGATTAATTTTAGAAATATTAAAAAACATTTTATAAATATTTAAAAAAAGAACTCTAAGGAGGAGGGCGGGGAATCATAGCCCTCATGCCTCCCTTTCATGAATTTGTCAGTGATTTGTCGTCATAAAAAATGAATTTATTCGAATAAAAGAATTTTTCTAAAACTCATCGAAGGCAGAAAATTTAATTTTATTGACACTATTATATTTATATTCCAGGTTCTACGTGGCAATAGCAATACATATCTAGTTGAAAAACAGAAGTTAGATTTACCATTCGTAGCAAGTCGAGTGAGATTTGTTCCTTACAGTCAGCATCCTCGCACTGTGTGCATGCGTGTCGAGATTTATGGTTGTGTCTGGAATCGTAAGTGTTATACACATACTATTTAATTTTACGTTTATTAGATTTGCATTTATTTCTCTCTCTCTCTCTCTCTCTCTCTCTCT
>NW_017305767.1:562383-576737 GCF_001594115.1 Trachymyrmex septentrionalis | reverse complement strand
ATATATCTCTCTCTCTCTCTCTCTCTCTCTCTCTCTATATATATATATATATATATATATATATATATATATAAAGTTTTATAATAAAAATATATAAATAAAAACAGTTTACTTTCAATTCTATGTTCACCTTGTATATGGCACATTCCATTTTTCAAGGTCCATCCCAAAATGAACTACGTGGGATTTTTAAAATGATTATAAAAACATATTAGTGCATATATTGTATAAGATTATATAAAAAATATATGTTATATATCTTGCACCTAAGAGATCAGAGGTAGTTGTTTTAAGAATTTTTTCTTTGTTTGACATTACACACAGCATAAAATATTTTTTTTTTACCTTCAATCTTATACAATGTACGCACTAACATGTTTCATAATCGTTTTAAAAATCTTAAGCAGTTTATTTTTAGGACCTTGACTTGAGTGGAATGCGCCATATATGGATTTCTTGCTATAGTTTCGATCGTTCTCAATACAGTTTTAAATACATCCAGTTTTTATAAAAATAATATAATTAATATCATTACAAAATTTAAAAATATTATAAATTATATATGTAGAGAAATACGGATTTAAAAACACCAATGGATCGAAATAAATAAAGTATTCATTGTTTATACAGAAGGCATTGCTAGTTATACCGCGCCTAAAGCTGATACAGATGGACCTAATGGGTGTAATGTTGAGGATACGTCATATGATGGCACGGAAATTGAGAATTTAATGTTGAACGGACTAGGACAATTAACCGACGGTATAGTCGGTAGCGAAGTAGAAATCCTGGAATCCAATAGAATAACCAACTGGGTCGGATGGCACGATCGAGATAATATTGAATTATTCTTTGAATTCCAATTTTCTCGAAAATTTAAAAATTGTACGATTCATGTGGCCAACTTGCCTGAGTTAAATGTTGAGGTGCGTGATTTGATATAAGTTTCTTGATATAAGTCTCTAATGTAGTAACAAACTTATTTTAAATTCAACAATTTTTAGATGTTCTCGATAGTAAATTTTTGGTTTTCATCGGATGGCAAGGAATATCACGAAACACCAGAAACGTTTCAAATGTTTAACGAGCCTAAGATAAACATTCCTAGTAACAGTAATGAAAAGGATGGTAAAAGTAAAAGTAGCGCCTTGATATTTATTCCATTGCAATTAAGATTTGGCAAATTTGTCAAGATGGACATAAAACCTCAATCAGAATGGTTGTTACTAAGCGAGATTTTGTTTGAGACAGGTACAATTTCACTTCATTGTTACTGATTTTATTATTATTATTATTATTATTATTATTATAATATATATATTCAAACTATATTCAAGATGTATTATTTTGTAATTTAGTTCCAGATGTAAAAAACAACACTGACGGAGCATTGGCACATTTGTCATGGATATATACAAATAGTAACGAGAATATATCCCAAATGACCAATCAGGATCAGATCACGAGAATAAAACAGATCGAGGATAAAGAGATTAAAGGAGAGATTGGGGACCTAGAAATTGAAACTGATAACAAGATTAGAGGAGAAGCTAACGATGGGAAGAAGATTAATATTCAACATAGAGGTACAATGATGGGAAAACCAAAAATTGACTCGAATGAAACAACGTTGGTGTTAAACGAATCGAATTTAACGCCAGATGCCTTTCCCGTGAACAATTCGCCAACCTATGTTGGGCTAATCAGTGCTGCGTTGACCATAATTGTTTTTTTTTCGGGTTGTACGATCTTCCTGATAAAGCAGAGAGGTCGCAACAAAGTGGCCCTGTTACAAAAGCATACCGCGTTATTATGCGGCTCACCGGCGCCTGGTATTACGATCAATACGAAGGATATCAAATTACCCACACCGATCGTGGTAAACAATTTGTCGCAATCTCGACTATCGTTGAAAAGCAAAATTGCATCAAACAATGATTACAAATTCGGCGATGGCGATTCGAGCGAGCAGCACAGTATTTATGAGAAAATTAATAAAATATCCCCGCAACCATATGTCAAATGTGAAGCGAGATCTAATTATAAAGCAGAACATTTTGGTATGTATAGAATCACATATCAAGGACCGTTATTGACATTTAATAATTAGTTCTAATATCGATCATCTCCAATCACAGAAGCGGTTGAGAAATTTTATTTTGTTTGATATTAGAGATCTAACTGTGCAGCGCGCGCGCGCGCGCGCGCACACACACACACACACACCCACACACACACACACACAATACAAACAATATCTCTCTATATATAATTAGAATATAACGATTGTCCGATGATTAATAAAATACAATAATTTATTTGATTTGCTTCTTTTCATTCTATCTGTATTTAATAACTTATGTTTGCCTCAATTTTCCTTTATCAATTGATTTTAATTTAGCCGTGATTAATTTCATATTTAATAATATGAACATTAATTAGTAGAAATTATTTATAAACTTGCAGTAACAAGCATTATATTATTACATTTGTTAAATGCTCGTGTTCAGTCAAACGTCTCTCTTATGCATATTCAAATTATATTTTAGTATTATTAACATGACTTTGCATATATATATTTTTAGATACTAAAACTAGTGAAGATTTCACCGATGAAGTGGAATGTATAGTACCAACGATGTCAAAAAAACTGAGTCATTCGCAAACGGGAAAAATTAATCAGAGAGTATATGAGAGTTATTATGCGGCTACGGACATCTTGACGGTAAGATGATTCGCAACATATATAAATAACGGTAATTTAAACGATTTTGCGATCGTTAATGCAATGCAGTTAATCGATACAGTATTATGGCATGTTGTAGATCAAGAGACGCGATCAGAATCCCGTTGTAAGTCTATTCACGCCATTACTCATTCGGGATTCGATCGTGTCATACAAACGCGGGACTTATGACGTTCCACGTATCTCTCGGCATAGATTAAGAATTCTCGATAAGCTTGGTGAAGGAAACTTTGGTTTGGTGAGTCTTGTATTTCCGATTATTGTCCTAGATATGAATCGCTATAAAGGCATTCTTTTCCTTGGTTATTTTAAATGTCTTTTAATTTTGTGTTTTAATAATGTCTTTTCATTTTTTTTTGTGAAGTTTTTAATTTTTTATTTGAAAAGTGAAGTCTTATTTAAGTTCTCTCATTTAAGTTCACCTAATCCTGACTATTGTTCTGAACATAAATTGCTATAAAAGCATCTTCTTTCTCAAATGTCTGTTTAGACATCTTTGCTGTTTAATTTTTTTTAAGAATTTTTAATATAAAGATGTGCATCTTATTTAGGTTCATTTATGCGAAGCAAAAGGCATACAAAATCCGGATCTAGGCATCCTTCAAAATCGTCAAGTAGTTATAGTTCGGTCCTTATGGCGCGGTGTAGTTGACTCTTTAAGGTAAAAGCATATCACATTTTGTTTAATGAGTTTCAAAGCAAAGCTGCAAAGCTTTTGAATTGTATACGAATATGTATCATTTTAGGGAAGACTTTATGAATGACATGCATATCTTGGCTGAAATACGGGATGTCAATATTGCCAGGATAATCGCGATCGTTGAGGAGGAACCTTTTAGTGCCATTTTCGAATACGGAGAACTCGGAGATTTATCAAGTTTTCTAAAAAATCATGATCACGATGCACCGATAAGGTAAGATTGCATAACAATTCGATCAGAGATTTCGTCTATTTTCTCCATTCACAAAATAATGAATTCCGCAGTTACGAGTGTTCCTTGAATTTGGTGACGCAAATCGCTTCAGGTATGAAATACCTTGAAAGTTTGAACGTACCGCATTGCGATCTAGCAGCCAGGTAACAATACATTCGTTATATATTTTGTGATAATATTACGTACATGTGTTTTACATATGTCAATACATTTTGTAGGAATTGCATTGTTTGTAAAGATTTGCTGATTAAAGTATCCGATCAGGCCATGTATTGCAGTAAATATGACAATGAATATTATGTCAACGAGTGCTATGCGAAGATACCATTACGTTGGATGGCATGGGAAGCAGTTTTATCGGTAATTATTTCTTTTTTATTTAAATAGATTTCAAAAAAAAAAAAAATCTTGTTTAATCCAATCTTCAGTCATTCATATATACTTCATTTTTCAAATAAAATAATATAAAATTAAATGAAATATATTGAGAAGAGCTACGAGCCAAAAATAATAGATTTAATACACAGTATGTCTGAAAAGTTCCCAGACTGAGGTTATAAAAAATCAGAGGTTTAAGGTTTCATCTTTTCTTTTCTTTAGGCTTCTACATAATCTTCTCTTTTTTCAGTACACATTTTTGATCGAAGATATAACGATTGAAAACTATTGTAATAATCCTCTTTCGGAACCGCCTTCAGTTCACGTGTTACGTTCGTTTGAATTGTTGGTATGTCCTCAAAAAATTGTCCTTTTTAAAGGCACTTTAGGGAACAAAAAAAAATCTGCCGGTGCGAGATCGGGAGAATAATAATCAGAGGGTGATTTATCACTGTGACTTGACGTTTGGTCAAAAACCGTGACACAATTAAAGCAGAATGAGCTGGCGCGTTATTGTGATGGAGTGTCCAATTCTCAGAGGCGATAAAATCTCTGACACGTCTCATTCGATTCAGAAGACGTTTCAAAACTTCTAAATAAAATATCGAATTAACAATTTGACCAGGTGACACAAATTCATGATAAATCAATCCTGCGGAATCAAAAAATGTGATGAGCATTGTCTTCATTTTTGATTTTTGTTGACGAACTTTCGTTGGTCTCGCATTAGGGGCTATCTATGCAGACGACTGTCTCTTTGTTTGCGGATCGTACATGAAACACCATGTCTCATCACTAGTAACGATAGTTTTTATGAAATCTGGATCCTTGTCTGCCGTTTCAACAAAGTCACGACAACAATTTACATGCATTTCTTTCTGTTCTGGCGTTAAAAAATATGGGACAAAGCGAGCATAAATTTTTCTACGGTTCAAATCCCCATGAATGATGGTAGAAACAATGTCTTTACCGATTTTTAACTGTTCAGCTATCGCACGAAGTGTCAAACGAGGGTCCTTGTTTGGTAAAGAACGTACAGCTTCCACAGCTTCCTCACTTCTCGCGTCGTCATCCAATGACTACCGGCCTTCCTTAAAATGTTCAAACCAGTTGAATGTACTGTGCTTGACGGTGCATCCTTTCTGAACGCTGTTTTTCATCATTTCGTGAGTTTCCGTTGCAGTTTTACCAGGTTTGAAACAAAACTTGATACACGCTCGTTGCTTTATCGTAAAACTTGAACGGCACGCTTAAACATATAAATCAAAACACATCCTCACTTGTCAAGTATTCAATCGATATTAATATAACTTGCACATGTTTTGTGTGAACTTCTTAGAAACTATTTCTAAGTCGTTAGATGGGTTTGTTTCATAAGAAAAAAATCAGTCCGGGAACTTTTCAGACATACTGTATATATTTAATATACACTAATAAAAGGTAATAAATATAAAAATAGCGCTATGAAAGTTAAAACAAACAACGATTCGACTCCAATCGAATCATTCACAACGTATAATACTAAACATATAATACTAATAATTATAAACATAATCAGAATAATAAATCGGTTACAAACTAAAAACAATAAAAAAGGAAAAATACAAACTTTAATTTAATGTAAAAAACGATGACAATAATTCTTCAGACAGTAAACAAGTAGCGATTATTAGATCCGAAAATTCCGTATGTTTAAAAAATGTCAGTGTGTAAACAGGAAGTGTGATTTATCGCCATTACAATCATTCTTTTTAAATAATTTGTTATCAGTAATCATAATAAATAAAATCGGTGTGATAATAAATCTGTTATCATAATAAATAAAATCGGTGTGATAAATCTGTTATATTTTGAATAAATAATTAACATCTTAGCGAAAGTAAGGATAAATAATATTAGTGGTGAACTTAATTTCTGCCATTTACTGCTGAAGGGTGCTGGCTCCAACGCTGGCGAGTTCTGACAGTGAAGTCGTATGTCTTTTGTAGTTTAGATATCGCTGAAAGTGATTAAATCCTCACAGATTAGATTTTTCGACGCTAAAGAGATTTTCCAATCGATTGCGAATGAACCGCGATAAACTGTTTTTCCGATATGTGCATCTACGCTACTTCGACCTCAAGAAAACTGCAGCTGAAGCGCATCGCTATTATCCGAAATGTACGGTGATGAAACCCCATCGTAAAGAACATGCAGAATTTGATTTGAATGCTTCTGAAACGATGATTTTGACGTGAGAGACAAACAACATCCAGGATAGCTAAAAAAATTTGAAGATGCAAGAATTGCTTGATGAGAATCCAGTTCAAACGCTTTCAGAGTTGTCGAAAGCGTTAAATGTTACTCCAAAAACCGTCTCAAAACGCTTCCATGCCATGGAAAAGATTCATAAGGAAGGGATATGACTACAACATGAGTTGTCAGAAAATACCATTTTGAATCGTTTATCTATCGCGACTGCTTTGCTTGCCAGGCAAAGAAAAAATTTTTTGTGGCGCATCGTGACTGGTGATGAAAACTGGATTTATTTTGATAATCCCAAGCAGAGGAAATTAGGGGTGAGCTCCGGTCAACCATCCACTTCAACGCCGGAGAAGAATATTCGCAGGTCTAAGACTTTGCTCTGCATTTGGGACCAGGAGGGTGTGCTGTATTACGAACTATTGCATCCAAATGAAACCGTTACAGCCGATCGCTATCAACGGCAATTATGCCGATTGAGTAACGAGTTGATGCAAAAAAGACCATCCATAGCCAACAATCTATGCAAAGTCATTTTGTTGCATGATAACGCTCGACCATATGTTGTGAAAAGCGTGAAGCAGACACTTTTAGAGCTTGAATGGGAAGTCCTCTCTTATCCAGCGTGCTCTCCAGACTTGGCACCGTCGAATTACCATCTCTTCCGGTTAATGCAACACGCACTTATAGACACACATTTCTCCAGTTACGAAGAAATCCAAAAATGGATGGATGAACGGATCGCTTCGAAAGACATCGCGTTCTACCGTCGTGGGATTACCCTGTTGCCAGAGAGATGGGAAAAAGTAGTAGAAAATGAAGGAAATTACTTTAATTAAGGTATTCATTCATCTTCCCTTCAAAGAAACAAATCAATTTTGGAGACGAAAAAATGGCAAGAATTAAGTTCACCAATACAATGTAACGTAAATGTAGAATAAAAAATAGAATTAGAAAATATATAAAAAGTATTTATCTTAGTGAAAATAAAATTATATAATCTTCTAAAGGATTGTTTTGAGAGAGAAAAAAAGAAACGTTTAAAAAATTGAGACATTTGGTCATTTTATCTGAAAATTTCGTAAGTAATATTTAAATTAAATTGAGAATAATAATACTTCTCGTCTATGTTTAGGGAAAACGAAGCTGTCTATCCGACGTTTGGTCGTATGGCGTGACGGTTTGGGAAGTGTTAACGCGCTGCGAAGACGTACCGTACGCCGACATGACCTCAGAACAGGTGTTAGAGAACTGTGGCCTATGGTACTCGTTGGACAACGTCAGTAAGAAGAAATGTCCGCGAATTCTCGAGCAGCCGATGTTCTGCGCGGATGATTTGTACCGGCTGATGCTGCGATGTTGGTGCAAACTTGCGGAGGATCGACCCAGTTTCCAGGAGATTTACTGCTACCTCAAGAAGCTGACTCTGGACTAAGTGTGCGCAAATGCATCTCTGCCGAAAGAGAATACGAAAAACGATCCATGCTCCAGCAGCAGCGGCGGCGCGGACCAAATCGATTACAATCAGCTAAGAAGCATCCTGAATTATTTCTTGATCGCTTTCGCAGGTGGCTCGAACTAATTCGCGAATTGAATCGATTCGAGAAGTCGTAAATGCCTAAATACGACAATGTGGGATGCTCTCTGGCCACTAAAATTACTGCTCAACTAGATTTATCTAATTTTGATTATATAAGTAAGTGTAGGCTAATAACATAATGATAAAAATTTAATGCGGCGGATAATCGCAAGTTTCTCGTATCTTCTACACATCTCAAGGAATAATCTAAGAACAATCTTTCAATGATTATTTCCGTAACAATCAGTATTCCGCGAGAAACACGTGATTTCGCGAGCAAGAGAGATTCATCTATTTACTAATTGATTACTTTACATATCTTTCCTACGCTTATACATATATATATATATAAATATAATATAATATACATATGTGATACTCATTATCGTTTTTACTGTTAAAAAATATCGTTCCATTTCTTCTATATCTATTGTCTAGGTAGCCGAACGCAATAAAATGACGATGTGAACAAGCTTTCTAACGAAACTTGTTGCAATTTTGCTCGAGTTTATTGCAGATTTTGCGCAAAGCTTTAGTCGCATTTTGTCGGCTGAAAACTTTATATCATCGTCAGAATTCGTTGCATGTAGCCGAAGTGAAATAATTATAAGTAAAAAAATCGGCATAAACGAGCGTAATACTCAATTACGTCGAAGAATGACAATCAGTTTTGCTCATCTATTTATATGTACTTATTTTATGAAATAATATCACGATGTACTCGTATTGATCGATTCAGCTTGTCTATCTTACGAAGAAGGCGGATCGTTTGATCTTTAATCAAATTTTGCAGTGGCGCAAGATTTTTAAATAGAAGTAATCTTCATATATATCCTTTCTTATATATATCTCTTAAGCTAAGTCATTTCCAATTTTATTCGGAAATACATAATTCGGGATGTATTTGGAACGAGGGTACTCTTTAACGAATCGCGTTATTAATTCTTCCAATTTAAAAATAAGATTGTATTCGAGCAATTTTTGTATGTCAAATAGTAGTATTCAGAAAGGATGCGTTTCAAGATGTAACTTTGTATGAATATTTTGTTCCAAATGGTTATAATTAGATCTTTAAAGCACTTCCATTTTAAGGTATACCCCGTGCATAATAACAATGTTATCTAAGAAAACGAAAAAAAGGAGCAAAAGAGCAAAAGATGAGAATCACAATTACGATTATTGGAAACAACGACGATAATAACGATTATGGTAAACGTACAATTTTAGATTATATATGTTTATAACAGATGTAATGTTTAATTAAATCAAATTTGTAATATCAATCATGCGTATTGTTTTCAAACGCTCAGATCCGATCTAATTTTGTCTATGTGTATGTTAAGGATTAGCAATTTCTTTAGATTTATTTAATATTGACAAAAAGCGTTTCTACATGTTAAACTTCAGAGAAACCAAAATTTTATTTTACACATAATAATAATAATTATTATTAATAATTAAATAACTAATAAATAATTTTTTATAATTGATTAGCAATTTTAATCTTTACTCTTAAAACACAATTCATATAAGACGTACGATATTCATTTCTTTATGAAAATCCTCGAGGGATTGTTCCCAGCGCTCTTCGAAATATATCCCTAGCAAGAACTTTGCATTCAATCCGGTATTTATAGACCATGAGAGATAATGATCTAAATATAATTGCCTCTGTCTGAAATGTTACATGATACACAAAATAATAATAACATATTAATGACAATTACAGGCTATCTTACAAAGCAGCAGGTTTACCTAGAACGTAGTCTACTAGCTCCAAATATTGCGCCAGTTATGCACATCGGCAAATGCATTTGTAAAGCCTCTACCCATTTAACTGCTACCTCTCCTAGCATCGTCGTCGGCATTAGAAGCATAGCATGAAAAATATCGTGCACCTCTCGATATCGTTGCATCACATAGGCTAGCTCGATATCATCGACAAATTGCACTGTAGGTCTATCGTCGGGCGACACATTCTGCAATTATATAGCTGGTTTAGCAAAATTCACATTTTGCTTGATTGTTCTCCAAGAAAAAAAAAAGATGTTATTAACAATACTTACTAAGTAGTCTAATTGAAAATAATCTTATTAATTCAATGAAAGTATTAATAAAACAACATTTCATTAAAACAAGAGCATGGCATGTTTGTTCCATTAATACTGTCATTAAATTAACAAGACTATTTTCAATTAAACTACCATTGGCTGTTAATTTTTTTTTTCTGTACAGACGGTAAGATTCATCTTACATTGTCATCCAAGAAATCGCGATACGTTCTACCCACAGTACCAGGCGGCAGATCTTCGAGGTAAGAAAGGTCGACGGTGGACGTATTTATGCGTGGCTTTTGCGCGAGTATACGTTGACCCTCATTCGTATTCTTCATTTGTTGATGACAATGCACGAGAGCGTTTCTACCGGTAGTTTCCCCCAAACACGCTATCATGTCGCCTCGAGACGGATTTGCCAACGATATAGTCGCCGAGCCCATCGTGAGAAGTACACGCTGCAGGGGGGATAGGGATACATGGTGCTTGGCATAGTCCTCCAGGTACGCCTCGCAGGCGGTCGCGAAACGGCCTGAAACCGAGTGAGGAAAGTAAGAAGATTTGAAACCGTGTTGTCAGTTAATAAATAAAATTTATTTCCATTAAAATATCTGTCAAGTATGTACAGATTAGTACATATATAGATTAATATATTTGACTTTATGGCAACGTCGCGTACTCTAATTGATCTGCTTTCGTAATTAACATAATATTTATCTGGTAACAAGACAATTTTACTTTGGTATATACATATTACAGTCAGGTTGTCGATATTATTTCATGTTTTCTAACTTGGGTAAGTTAAAAAAGACCTTAAGATACGAGGAACAGAAATATTTATAACAGCTATTTGTCATATACACAACACCCTGTCATCGTTCAGAAGAAAGGAACGTATATCTTAACGATTTGTTCTTAATTATTCTTTGTACAACGCTTTATATTATACATAGTTATAGCATCACGTTACAGTATAAAAACTTACAATCATATGGCTTGTATCCTACTGGCCTGAGATTCAGTCAACAAAGTGTACTTTGGCTGCAGACTCTCTCTTTTACGAAACGTTACCCAGGTATATACTAAGCTACCTATCACACTTAAATTTAATCCTACAAAGTTCAACAACGAAAATATATAGTCTCCGCCGATCACCATACCGAGATACGTCACGCATATATTTTTCAGGCATCCGATTATAGTAGTCGTCAACGCGGAATTATACAGTGTACAGAGGAGCGTACTGTATGACAGGATAAAACCCATTATGCACGACAATACAAACTGCAGAATAAACAATGGATTTGTCCAATTGGGAAACTCTAATGCCAGATCTATATCGCCCATCCACCAGGCCATTAGGACCGTTGGGCCGAGCATAAACAAAGAATTATAGTACATCAGTCCATATTTTCCTAATTCCTTAGAATCTAGCTTCTTCTTCATATATACACCATTAGCAGCGGTGAAGAAATCGTTCAATAGAATAAAGACATAGCCTTCGAGATTGAAGGCAAGGTCGTTGAGTGCGGCTACCACTGCTCCTAGGATCATGGTATAAACACTCAGCTGTATGGATAGGCGCGCCTTGATGCCGAGGATGTAGTACTCGGCGATCATTGTCATAAGGATACTGAATCGCCTCAGGGCGGTGAACATCGGTAGGCTTAGCTGCTTGGTGCCACCCAGGCCGAATATCATGTTGCCGATGTATATCAGCGGTAACGGCCATATCTTGGTGAAGGTCGTCACCTCCAGATTAGGGAACTCGACATAGCGCAGCCTCTTGGCGAAGAATAGGACCAGTATCGTCGCGAGCATCTGGCCGATCCCCAGCACTTGGAAGGACGGGAAGGCGTACGACGTGAGGATGGTTTTGTTGACAACCGTTATCATGAACGACGACAGGCCGTAAAAGCACGCCGACGCCACCCGGACGAACATCGCGTTCTGCTCGTGTTCCGTCATCATGGAAGGAAAGAACGGAGCAGCCTGCCGGTCTCTCTGCCACTGAACTTGCTCTTATCCGTTCATACGTGTCTCGTTATCCAAAAACACCGTTATTGCGATAAATAATAACACGAATTGAGGAACCTACGCTTAGATAACCTTATCATTCCTCTTCCGTTCATGGCAGCGGCAGCTTGGACATGTACTGGACCGGCTCCGGAGTGAAGGCCTTTGTACAATTCCGCGTGAAACGTGTTAATTGTCAAGTCTCAAACGTGTGATGCGATCGCAAAGGCATGCGACGAGAGTCCTTCGTCAAACCTCATTCTGCAGCAGAAAAAAACAAACCGTGACAGGTATAGACATGGTGGACTCTGAACGCGCGAATTCTTAAGCTAAGTTGGGATTTTCGTCAACATTGTTAAAATTAAATCAATCACAATAATGTTGTGGTTTTAGGTATATTTTTTTAGCTAAATTTTTTGTACTATTTAATCCATGTTACGCTTTTTCTCTGTAATTACGACTCTTTTAAGAGTGTGGAAAGTATAAAGAATAAATCTCTCTTGATTGTACGAAGATTATCAATTAATACAATTATTATTCTTCTATAATTATTATTTTGGCACTAAATCTTCCATTTTTTGCAATTTCCACATTTGGAGTACAGTTTCGATGAGACGCTATTAACACTATTTGTGCCATTCTATCTTCATCATTTATTAGACATAAAAGAAAGGAAAGAATGACACAAACAGTTCTAATAGCATCTTTCTGAACGCACTCGTGGTCTCAATTCAAATATATATGCAAAAATTTGAATATCACGATTCCCCAACTTAAAAGTAACAATATAAGGGATAAAAGGGCTCGAGGAAATAGGCGGTGTTCCAAGGTACTCTGGTTGTTCAAGAAAATCTTTCAATATACAAATTAAATTTATTGAAAAGACTGTCGAAAAAATAAAATCGTTGAAAAGATAATCTTACAAGAAATGTTTTACCTCAGACTGTGAAATATTTTACCTCAGATTATGAATTTCCCTCATCAAGGTCACAGATTTTTATAAGCATGTTATACAACACGGAAATTGTACGTCTGAGATTCTTTGTTTAGACATCATGCACGTTCGTTATCTTTCGCGACATAACGTCGTTCCTTTCAGTTCTTATCTCACCATGTTGCATTGACGTTGCATTGCATAACGATTCTCTAATTACGAGACGACAGCGGAATTTGCCGGTATAATGCCGCCATTTTTTTCACGATCGACGAACATCGTAAATCATCGTGGATTATCGTGCAGTATGGATTTCGGCGATAGGGGCGGGGGAAGGAGGGGAGAGGAGTCTTCTCCCCCACGAGGACAGAAAGTTCGTGTATCCCTCCGCCGCTGGTTGCCATAGCAACGACCGGAACGCGGAACTACTTTGCGGAAGTTCCCATTAATTCCAGATCGCCGGTGGCGGGCGACACGACTTCCTAGATACCGCTCTTGAATTCGCGATACGAATTCCCTCGCACGATCGACCGAGTCCCGGAACGTGAGATCGCCAGAATTCCGGCGAGAGTAGTTCCTCGAGAGTCCAACCGAGCGGTTTGTATCCTCCTGTCGCCCGTCGACGTTACGAGGCGACGTCGATCGGATCAGATCGGATTCCTCCTGAAACCGTCCGCGGAAAGGATATCCAGGATTCCTGATGTAAGTACGCGATGACAGCTTTGTGTGAGCCACGAATAGGTCGCGTCCGACGACGAGACGTCCTATGGGACGCCCGGGACGTCCGCGAGACTGTTCACAGAAGAATAAACGCCCCGTATGGGCAGTTCCGTCCCGTTCGGCGACCGTCGATCGATAATGAGGCTGATATTGATCGCTTGGAAATTGATTTTTCTCCCTTGTCTATTCGTGACACGATCGAACAGGCCTGTGGTGAATTTTTACCGTGGCTATCCGCTCGCGACAGATCACGCTTTTATCTTTATTGCATCTCATTGTCAGTCTCGATCGAAACTGGTGATATCCCGTGATATAGACGTGACTGTCTTCTGTATACATATACGTATATATAAAAAAGAAAAATGATAAGATGGTAGGAAATTGCTATTGTTCTTTATAAGAATTTCTTTTGACAAATAAAACTCTAATGGTTGTAAAAAATATATATACAATACATATATCTTTATATATATATATATAATATATATGAATCTAATTCAGATATTTAATTAGTCTATATCTATATTTACTTCTTTGTATAATGTTTATTGATTTTATTATATAATATGTATTCTCAGGTTAAGTAAAATATTTTTTTGTAGATGAAATTATTTAAAGAGAAATATGAGTCTTTAATTATTTAATCATAACACTGATCTATACCTATTTATTTTATACTTCTTTGTATATGATAACAATATGTTTAGTGATTGTATCATATATTTTTAAATTTAGTAAAATATTTTTTGTG
>NW_017305767.1:555216-562260 GCF_001594115.1 Trachymyrmex septentrionalis | reverse complement strand
TATATATACATATATACATATATATGTATTTTTACAGCCAGTAAAATATTCTCTGTAGATGAAATTATAAAGAGAAATATGTAAGAGACTTTAATTTAGATGTTTAACACTAGATCAGTCTACCTATTTGCTTTATACTTCTTTCTAGACATATAACAATGTTTTTTGATTTTATGGTACAATATATTTTCAAAAATTTAATAAAATATGATCTGTAGATATACAATAAAAAATTGTTTATTCTTAAATCAAAAGAATATCAATTTATAACTTGTACAATTATTGCATTTATCTCATGTATATTCAGATTTGATTACTTCAAAGATTTATGTACAACCTTTTTTATTTATGTATAAAGATTATGTACAACTTAGAAATAGTACATTAATGTCTTAACTGTTTCGTAGCCTGTAATTCCAAATGCCACGAAGAAAGCTATCGCTCTTGTAGGTTGTTGTTGCAAAAATATGTATGATGCAGTGTGAGTTATGCGAGCAAGTACAAAGGTTCGAATAAGAATTTTGGCCAACCATGGCGAAGGTCCTGTTCCTAGCCAGAGATACGTGACAATGAACCATGGGAGAATATTCTCCAAATCATTTAAGTGTGCTCTGCGTACACGCTCCACATCTGGATCATCGTAAACCACCTTGCCTTTACCTGAGTGCATAGCATCCTCTTGATTTGCGAATGCCTACAATAATTGATCATAATCAATTTCATTCTAGTTATTAGAATAAATTTTGACGTAAACAGATCATGGCGTTTTCAATTAGTGCTAAGAATCTGCAGTATGCATTCCATGCATTATAGATTTTTGGTAGTGGCAGAGAATATCGGAATACAACTGATAAGATCAATTCTCTTGTTTATTTAATTAAAAAAGAAAATATATACAAAGTGTTTCTTTGTTAAACTCGAACGTTTAGAATTTTCTGAGAATAGATTTGGACATAGAGATAACCCACATAATTTTTATTTAGAATATTTGCTTCTAACGATATTCAACAAAATATCAAAGAAAAAAAATTGTTTCAAAGAGGTAAATATTATAATAAACAACAAATTTTTTTCTAAACTCATATTTTTTGAAATTCCAAGATAATTTTTGTTATAAAGAAATAATTTAAATAAATCCTATTATTTTTCGAATTATTCTGCGTATAAAAATATTAGAGTTATCAAAAAATTAATAATTAATGAGATATTTTATATTTTATTCTGGCATAATTTGACATGAATGACATGAATGTAAATATTTCATAAATTATTCATTTTTTGATAATTGCATCTTATTACTTGTACCTTAATACTTATATGCATAGAATAATGAAGAGGAATTAATTGATATAAAAGAGCATATAGTTTTTTAAAACAATGTGCAATTTGCAATATGCAACTACATATCTCTTTTAAAAAATAACTATGTATTTTCTTTACATACATGATTTATTCTGTGCATGAAAGTGTTGATGCAGTTTGTGTGTGTGTGTGTGTGTGTGTGTGTGTGTGTGTGTGTGTGTGTGTGTGTGTGTGTGTGTGTGTGTGTAAAAATGTTTGATATATTTTATCAAAATGTACCAGAATAAAGTATAAGAACTCTTATGAATTATTGATTTTTTTATAATTCTTTAATATCTATTTTTAATATGCAAAATAACTAGATGAATCATATTATGTAAAAAAATTATATAATTCCATTTAAAAAATTTATTACCTTGAGAAAAAATTCTTTCATAATATAATATTGCAAATTAATAATTTTTTAAATGTGTATTTTGTCGTATCATTAAAATAGAATTATTCTAAATGTTCGAGTTAAAGGAAATAGCTTGTATATGTTTATATAGATAAAAGAAATGTTGTAGTAACTTTTGTTTATAGGAATTTAAATACATGTAAATTACTTCCTGTTTCAAGTTTAATGACAATGACAAACGGTCTCAAGACAAAAAAAAATTTATGTTTGTAACAATTTAATTAGAGACGTTTTTTTATATGAAAAAAAATACACATAATACATAACATGGATACATACATTATATAATATATGATTATCTTATCTTGTATTATTATTTTACTTACGTTTTTTCTTATTCGCTGTCGTGCAGTTAACGGCACCATCGCCAGCAGTTTTAGAACCAATATGCTACCCCAAAAACCAAATACTTTGAGTACTTCTGGATTTATTTCAGGCATCTTTTTTGAGCTTCAAAATCGTCTTCTCAAATGTACGATGATGACTCTGCTAGTTTTATGTTGCACGTAGTCGGTAGAGTGACTTGACTGCTTGACAATAACCGACGTTCCCTACTTCACCTAACATACACATGCATCAAAACAGATATCTCTTACTATATATACATGTACTGTAGTATGTGTATATATAATGTTTATTAAGAGCGATTATGACGTTAATAGTCTCTTTTTGTTAATCTTTCAACATGAATTAGCAAATTTTAAATAAAGTATGAGGAAACAAAAAGATTATCTTTTAATATTACATATTGAGATAAAATTTTCTCATGTATCTAATATTTTTTTTGATATCACAAAAAATGAAATTAATAATATTTTTTATATGTAAAGCATCAGACTGCATTTTCTCAAACATATTGGTTCTGTTATTGGTTTTAAAATAATTTAAATGTATAATTTAATTCTCAAGTATTTATATTGTGAAATTTTGCACCTTGTAGACTAATAAAATTAAAATGAAGTCTAGAAATAATAAAATATTCATATTTTTAGCTGCAATTTCAATCATCTTATTATATTCGAAATAAAACATTTTCAGATTTCGAGGACAGGATCATAAATAAAAGATTTACAAGTGCATATCAATGTAATAAAAGGGGTCAAATTGATAAAAATTAACATTTATATTATAAGTTTGAATTCTCAATGTTCGTGAAATCAAACAGAAAATCTTTATATTTTTTTATATTTATATTTTTTTCCAAATGCTGCGTGACGAATATTTAAAGATCAAAGGTTAGAAAGATACCGAGAGCATCTCTTTAACTTAACCTAACCTTGCGATCGACTTCCATGATCTCATATATCCTCGTGGTTTTGTTCTCGTTGGCTTTTTTTTATCAAAAACATGACCAGCGACTACAGCGCAACATCAGACGATCGTATAACGAATTGCCTGTGATTGGCGCATACTTCCGGATCGGCGAATCCGATTGGCGATTGGTTCCTTTTAAATTAATATCTTAGTTTATATTAAAACGAGAAATTATTTCCTTATATGTATTATATATTTCCTTATATGTATTATATATAAATTTTTATATTTATTCTTTATATAAATTATTCAATGTTTTACTTTATGCCCAAATTATTTTTATCGTTCAAAGTTAGAGTGGAGTACTTAAAGTGTTACAAGCTATACAATTACATATCATTTTTGAAAAGCAGCTAAATGTGTTTTTTTTACAATTAATTCATTTCATTATTCTGTGCAAAAAAATATAAAAATATATTTAAAAATCAATAATTGTACAAGATATTTTATATTTTATATTGAAATGTGCCAGAATAAAATATAATATATCCTGTAAATGATTAATTTTTTGATATTTCTTAATATTTTTGTATACAGATTAGTAGAGGAATAATATTATGTAAAAAACATATATCATTCTATTAAAAAAATGGAGTTATTGTAATTTGCATGACCTTGAAAAATCGATTTAAAAAAATTGATATTATTTATTTTCTTTGAAATCGTATAACTTTTGTCTGAACGTATTTTTAATTTGACACATATTTTCAGGAATAACAACTTGTAATACTTTAAACGCCCAACTCTGTATATACTGAAAGTGAACAACTAAACTTTAGAATTTTTATCAGGAAAACCTATATTTTATTAAAGATATTATATATTTTTGTACATGAAAATGTATAATTTTATAAATCATGCTTAAATTTCTAGGTATACTCGTGACCGAGATCAGAGTAGTAGAGGTCGTCGTGGTGGTACTGCAAAGATAGGAACAAGTACTGGCAGAGGCGGCATTGATAATGGACGTGGTGGTAGCAGGTTTGGCACACCTAGAGGAAACTCCAATAATTTGCGAGGGGGATTGAAAGGAAAGCAACCTGGTGGCGGTCTAAGGAAAGTAAACTGGGATCTTTGTACTTTGGAACCAATACGTAAAGATTTTTATATAGAGCATCTCGCAGTCAGAAACAGGTATTAGTGATATTAAACTTAATATGGAACAAACAATGAAATGTGCTCACGACTTTAATTTTGAGTTAGATCTAACGAAGAAGTATATCATTTTCGAGAAAACGCAGAAATAACTGTGAAAGGTGACAATATTCCTAATCCTATACAATATTTTGAGGAGGGAAACTTTCCACCTTACGTAATGGAAGGTATTCGTAGAGAAGGGTATTCGCAGCCTACTCCAATTCAAGCTCAAGGATGGCCTATTGCACTTAGCGGCAGAGATCTTGTTGCAATTGCTCAAACTGGTTCTGGAAAGACACTTGGAGTAAGCAGAATTAGAAGTATTTAATACAAAATAAATAGATATATAATATAATAGCAAATACGTATAATATTTAATTAATGAGAGAATTTTAGAATATTTCATTCGTTTTCTATTCCCAATTGTCCAATTATTTAAATAGCTTTACATACATACTTTATATAGTTTCAATAAAATGTTGATTAATATATTGGATATATGATTTAAAGATGTATTTGTATATATTTGTATTAGATTATTTTATTTTCTTTTTTCAGTATATTTTACCTGCAATTGTGCATATCATACATCAACCGCGCATAAATACTGGTGATGGACCAATTGTCTTGATCTTAGCTCCAACCAGAGAATTAGCTCAACAAATTCAAGAAGTAGCTAATAGCTTTGGAGAGACTGCGGCTGTAAGAAATACGTGTATTTTTGGCGGGGCTCCAAAAGGACCACAGGCACACGATTTGGAGAGAGGCATTGAAATATGCATTGCTACGCCAGGTAGACTTATAGATTTCTTAGAAAAAGGAACTACAAACTTATGTAGGTATGTATATCTATAAAAATTCAGTAATAAATCAAAATTATCTATATATCGGAAATTAATAATATGAATTTACATAATATAAATATTCTTTTATTCGTTAATTTCAGGTGTACGTATCTAGTTCTCGATGAAGCCGATCGTATGCTTGATATGGGATTCGAACCTCAGATACGAAAAATAATTGAACAGATACGCCCTGATAGGCAAGTGCTAATGTGGTCGGCGACGTGGCCTAAGGAAGTTCGTGCGCTTGCAGAAGATTTCTTGACAGATTACGTTCATCTCAATATCGGTTCTTTGACTCTGTCGGCCAATCATAACATTACTCAAATCATTGACGTTTGTCAAGAGTATGAGAAAGACTCGAAGCTATATAGATTGCTTCAAGAGATTGATACTGAAAAAGAGAATAAGACTATTATATTTGTGGAAACCAAACGTAAAGTAGACGATCTCACGAGAAATATTAGACGCGAAGGCTGGCAAGCTGTGTGTATTCACGGTGACAAAAACCAGCAGGAAAGGGATCATGTATTACAAGAATTCCGCAGTGGAAGAGCGCCGATTTTAGTCGCAACTGATGTAGCCGCTAGAGGCTTGGGTATGTAAAATTTTATTCAGCAATGTTTTGGTGTAGGCGAAACACTAAGAAAGTCACGGTGAAACTGGGTATTGGCAACACTTATTGGATTAGCCGGATGATGCGTTGTTAGAGTGAGGCCAGCCGACAGCTGTGTATGTAGCAGTGTGTGATGCATTGGAACTTTTTTATCATATTCGTCTCGATTGTATTGTAGAGCCATGTAAAATTGACATTTTTCTGATTTATGCCTTTTTACATTTTTCATTCTGCAATTTTTTTGTTCTGCGATTACAGGTGTGTCGAACAACCTTTTTTAAGTTTGTTGATTTATTGTTTTTTTTTATATAAACCTATTTTTTTTAAATTGTAATCCCATTTTTGTCGTATATAAATAAATCTGTATCTTTTATTTTCATGTAAAAGTCATTGAAACGTTTTTGCTACATACTTCAATGTTTAATTTATAACTGTATTAATTGGTATATGACTAGTTTGAGTGTTGAAATGAAGAGTTATTAATTTTGATTAATTAATGATGTACATGTAAGATCAAGGTTCTGAAAATGCACACAAGCTACCACTAAGTCTGTCTGCTTTTCTTTTTCAGAGGCACAGAGTACCCTAACTCAACGCGGTGTACTGCCAGTATTGGGCAGACACAGTGACTATTTTATTTTCCTTTGCTTATATATTATAACAATTTCTAAATGGAAAGCTAGATTTATATGCGATTTAACTTCTGTCTTAATTTTCTCATTATGGAATAGCAAAGTAGACTTTATAACGATCATTAATGCACTAATCAATCATCAATGCATTAAATAATACACATGACAATCACAATACATGTGTATTCAAATATTGTAGTAATTAAAAATTGAAATGAGTTTCCTTTAAGCAAAGTTTCAAATATGTGAATTAATAATTATAAACATATAAATTTGTGATTGCAATATGAAAACTTAAAAAGTGCAATTACTAAATTTGTTATCCAGTGCCTCTAACTTTAACTTTAAGAAATGATCATACACAGTGCCTATCAAAACTAATGCACTCAGGCTTAAACCCTAAATTGCTGCCTCTATCCCAAACCAGACACAACCGCTGTGTCTGTCTAATCTCTAGGCCGCCAATATTACCATAAGAAAGCAATCAGAATTGCCCCACTTTAAAAGCAAACGGGGTCGTTCTTGCTGATTTCGCATCGGAATTTTCAAATAAAAGGTGGGTGTCTAAATCTATTTTATTGATTGAATTTATCTGGAAATTAATGTCAATAATTTTTTGCCAAAATGTAGCATTTTATTCAATATGCATTTAAGTTATTTAATATTTATTATTAGAAATATATTTTTCTTTTTTTTTTTAAACATCAATCACATTCTTTATTAATATCTGATAATATATATATG
>NW_017305767.1:550821-555116 GCF_001594115.1 Trachymyrmex septentrionalis | reverse complement strand
TATATATATAAAAATTACAAATTTTTTTAGTTTTATCGAAATATTTTGTTTTATATGACTAATATAATATTATTAATAACATTTTTCGTAACTACTACTTCACAGATGTGGATGATGTGAAGTACGTGATAAATTTCGATTATCCATCTTCGTCGGAGGATTATATACACAGAATCGGTCGAACTGGACGTAGGCGACAGACCGGAACGGCGTATGCGTTTTTCACAAGTCACAATATGAAACATGCTGGAGACTTGATAGAAGTTTTACGAGAGGCGGGACAGAATGTCAATCCGCGTCTCAGTGAAATGGCAGAGATGGCCAAGGCGGGAAATTTCAGCAGAAGTATGTTTTAGCTTAGAATTGAATGTCCATATTATCCAAATTTGTCTACATTTTTATTCTAATGGTTCTTGCACAAAGTAAACTTTGCTCTCACCCTAACAGTATATGATGAATAGGGAAGAAAAAGTTCACTTTATGGGCATTTGATTATAGTGATCATAATCGTTAGATGTTCACTCAATTATTTCATATATTTCATATGATAAGGTGTGAAACGTTTCGGCGGTTCTTCTGGTGTTAATGGCGTTGAGAGGAGTAATAACCGAAGAAGTAATAATGATAGAGGAAGAGGTGGCAGTTCAGCAAGAGGAAGAGGCCTTGCTCGCAGCGGGACCTCTTATCAGCCTTCTTCAAACGTTTATTCGGGAACGGATTATAGTAATTATAATAATTATAATATGAAACAGAGTACTTCTTTGAGCCAAAATACAACATATGGATATAACACGCAAAGAAGCTATGGACAAGGAAGTATGCCTCAAAATTATGGAGGTGGCGATAATTACGGAAGTGGTTATCCATACAGAAGCACAACTTATTAATTCTGTTTTTAATGGATGATTGATAGCACGTATTAATTCTGTTTTTTAATAGATAATTGATAGCACGTAACAATTCAATGGTATAAAATGTGTCACGTTTAGTTATAGTGAGATTCGACAGGATGCAGATAAGAACCTGTTAAAGTTATAATAGATGAAAAAAGGATGTATACAGAAAATGAATATAAGTTATGCAGCATAATAATAAAAATATCGATACGATAGTATACATTACATTCTATGTCATACATCAAGTGAATAACAACTAATTGACTTTGAAACTCAACAATTGTAAGTTTATTGAATGTAATGTCCATCCGTTTGCATATATGTCGAATTTGCACTGAGTAAACCAAAGAAAACCAAAGAAACTTTGTCGCCACTTTAATACAATTATAACTTTTATTTTGCAAGTTATTGTTATTTAAAATATATTAATTAATATTTAATAAGAACAAAAGAATGTAAATTTCTATATTGGAATGCAATTATTCAAAAAAAGCTCGAGTATTTCTTTTTTTCTTTAAGCAGTTTTAAGCTCTATTTTATAATAATTAAGTATGTTATTTATAAGTTTTACGATATGTTACAAAATTTTTTCCGCATGCAGTATGCGGATATATATATATATATGCTGATTATATGTCAATCTCGTTATTAACGTTTATAACGTATTATGTTTTATTTTATTAATATTAGCGGATAAATAACCGTTTTATAAATTTTTATAAAAAGGTTATTTATCCACTCTTATAAATATTACAGTGAAAAATTACTCGATATTTGCATCACATTCGTGTGCAATATTTAGACTAAAAATATTTATATAATAACTTTTGATTTTTTAAATTTGAATTGTTTAATTTATTTCATTTATAATATCTTATATATATTATTTTTAAGATAAAATCACTAAAAATTATTAGTTATTTAATTTTTATATCTTAATAATATTAACACAATTATCATTTTATTTTATTTGACTGAATTTTTCAACGAAACATTTTAAATTATAATAGTCTCTAATTGTAACTTCCGATGAATTGTAGGAAACTATGGGAATGTGATAAAAATTTGTCAATGAATTTGTGGGAAGAAAGTGCAATTGATAGATTATATAGATGTATTATTCGTTTTTCAACGGGACTGCGAAAGTTCTTCACAAATGTGCTTTCTTGTAATGAATTTAATTGGATATATAAGTAAATATTGATTAAAACCTGTCTAAATAAAATGACAAGGATTATACGCATAATCCTTGTCATTTTAATTTACAATTGATTGCAAATAACCAATGTGACATTTAGTGTCACATTATATAAATTATTTAACATGATAAATTATTTTGTAAAATATATACTGAACCTTTTATTGATAATTTATGTTTTTTTGCGTTTATGTTTCTGGTGTATATATAAATTTATAATCTGGAGACCCAGCAGTGTCTCGGTACAATTTACACACTTAGTGCTTACTGATACATACAACCGAATTCGTTATTATATAGATAATCTGCTGAGTAGCGTTAGTCAATTATGTTTAATTATTTGTGATGTTGGAGATATTTAAAATTAATCAACAACTATGTTTTTGTTTAATATCTGTGATTTCTCTTGCTATGGAATCTCTTAGGAAAGAAAATATTAATGTGTGTCATTTGTTGTGTGAGTCTGTGTTATAGAATTAATAAAATTAACTTTCGCTTTCTTGAAAGCAGTCGAGTTCTCCCCTGTTCTCAGTATGAGATATGCATGTCTGATATATATGAACAACTGTTGAACGTTCAACAAGAAAAAAGAAATCGTTTCATAATAACTTTACTAATAAGAAAGAACAATATCGTTTCATAATAACTATACTAATAAGATCTATTCAGATAAATCTGCAAATTATATACATTTATATACATAAAGAAAGGCTAATAAAATATCTAACGTAATAATTAGTCTAATTTTTCTGCAGCTTATAGCTTTTTGTCTGGATAGATTTTCATTCAGCAGAAAAAGCAGTTTTGCAATTGTTTGCAACTGTTGTAAGATTTCTTAATACAATTAGTTTTTGTTCTTCACGAATTTGAATGTATAAACCGATCATATTAAAGAATTTCACAGCAGTTGTAAAGTTATTTTTTATGTTGAATACAGCCAATAATTGGTTTTTTTATTGTCATATTGCTAAAATAATATAGATAGCGTGTAATATCATTTAACGTAGTTAGCTGAGTAAAATGAATTTTTATTTATAGGTACTCAAATTAACTAAAAACATAACAGTCCTCTGATGATCCTGGGATTTTTCCTAATTTTTTAAATAATATTGATGAAGTAGTTTTATAATCTTATTTTTCAGTTTTGAACTTGAAAAATTAAAAAAAAATAAATTTAATGGTTTCGTATGTCCTTTTTTAGTTTCAATGTGATCCTCTTGTGGGTTAAGAATTTTTTCTTAAATTTTTACGTTTCTTCAATATGTTAATTATTAATAATATTATGTAAACAATGTAATATTGAATGTGCCGATACTGCGTTTAATTTCGACGTTCATACGCTGTAAGCTTCAGTCTGTATTCTATAAGTAATGAATACTAGGAAATGCGATATTAAGGACGGGTCTATCTGCAATTCTTAACGACTGTAACAATACCATTACATTGTCATTGCACAGGTTTTGTATATAGTACAAAATCTGCGCAATTACGAATGAAACGATATTGTTACAGTCGTTAAGAGTTACAGAATAGGACTAACGCTGCAAAAAGCATTTGTAGCATTAAGTGGATCGTGATCAAAAATAGAACGAAATTTAGAAATTTACATTAATAAATAAAATATTTACACATATTTATAAATTTTCATTAATTTAATTTAGTAATTTACATCGCATGAACGTCGCAGCCAGACGCATGGATTTGAATTTGGCGCGACGCATTTAGTTCCGCATTATACCTAAAAACGTGATGGCGCTGGAGACTGTCTAACTTGGCCTAACTTTCAGTTCCGGCGAAGAACGGCTTTTTTCGGGGCCCCTTAATTTCTCCATCATACGGAATAATCGAGAGAGAAATTCAAAGTAGAAACATTTAAAGCTTTCTCGGTTCGGACAATACTTTCTGCGAAAAGAAGCGCAAAATTCGAGGATCGTGATTGCAGGTTTCTACTAGGAGGAACTACTTTTTGCTGGCCGCCATGATGCCGTGACGCCTTCTTCCCGTCTCGTCACTATTGTTGCCTCGTTCCTTCAGCTGGCTGGTCTGATAACGGGTGAACGTGTTCTTGTCACCCGGTCCGGATTCTCGACCTTTATCGGTAACTACCAAGGAAATCGCACACAGGACAGTGACATATTCCCACCCGTTGCAATGTAAGTTCATGCAAGACGACGTGAGGCGAATTTCGCTCTCGTCGCTCA
>NW_017305767.1:537148-550721 GCF_001594115.1 Trachymyrmex septentrionalis | reverse complement strand
ATCGCACACAGGACAGTGACATATTCCCACCCGTTGCAATGTAAGTTCGTGCAAGACGACGTGAGGCGAATTTCGCTCTCGTCGCTTTTCCATTTAACGCTGCTACTTGTTCGCTCGCACCCTTGTACGCCATTTTGCGAACGGATCCTTTGTCGCGATCTCGGCGTGATCGCGATCGTGAGAATTCGTAATGGAAATCGCGACGTCTCGAAATGGACTCTGTCTGGATATTACACGCGCGAAACATATAACCGTGTAGCTGAACGAAATTACGCGACTCGAAATCTCCTGGATCGCAGATTACCTTGCATGTATTTGCACGCGCGTCACGTTTGCAAAAAAAAAAAAATCGCGAAAGATTCCACTTGAGACTCGCACGCGAAAGGATCTTCGAGTTCGCGATTTTCATTTGTATAGAAATTTATTGAGGAAAGAAGCGAAATAATGAGTCATAGCGCTAGGAAGTTTCAGGAAGTTACGGGCAATTAACTGGTAATGAATAGCTATAGATTGTTAGGAAATGAGGAAGAATAAGCGAATTATATTACATAAGCCGAAGCTAAAGTCTTCCTTATGCGATAAATCTTTTCATTGTTGGTGCCATTTCTTCTGATGTAAATTAACTTTAATCTTGAGTTTAGGCTTTTTTCTAATTCTTAGAACGGACATGATAGAATTTCTGAAATAGAGAGAGAGAGGGAGAGAATTTTCTATTTTCCATGGCTAATTAATTAGGAGAAACTTGTCGAATATACAATACTAGGAGTAGAGTATATCTATTTTTGTAGCTGTTTTTTTTTAATTTTTGCACTTAAAATGAGATAGCTATATAATTAGATGAAAAAGGAAAGAAGAAAAGTAAAAAGTACAAAGAATTCAAATACAAAAAACAAATGTTATTCGACCTATAAGTTTTTCCTATGTGCTGCTTGCTATTCATAGCAGTACCTCATCTTGTTTGATAATTTTTATATTTTGATTACAAATATGTAGCATGCTAAAGAATCTAGGTATGCAAATAGCTAAGCACATGCACACATATCCTTAAAATAAAAGGGAAAAAAATAGCTCTGTTTTCTATAACTGAATAGTGTACATTTTTGGAACTTAAGGTCGTAAACCTTTGAATCTGTTCTTATTAGTCGAACTTTTTCATTTTTTCTTTTTTTTTCTTTTAACATGAAAAAAAAAACTTAGATGTAAGACTAAGTAAGGAAATCAACATGTTGGATTTGCAATTGCTTCTACTGTGATCTGTTAATTCGCTTATTGCTTAAGTCTTACGTTTTAAGTTTTTCTATGTGCCATGACTTTAAGGTTCTCGCGTTTGATGAAATATAAGTCTATAATATACAAGTTTATAATACAAAAGTTAATAATCTCTATCTTTAAAATTTCTTTTTAAATTGACTTTTACTATATCATTTTGAAGATATTTAATTCTAAATTTATAGAATTTTACATTACAAGTTGAAGATATAATCTTATTCTGTAGTTATTCTCTTTTAAATTGTGACTTTTGTATAAGGCAGCAATTTAAAAATCATTATAATTATAAAGTAAACACTTCAGTTTGTTCTCGTAAAGTTTCGTTTAAACTAATCGTACAATTTACAAGAAATTTATATTTTTTAATAAAAAAAACTAGAATATATATCGGACAAATGGATGATGCGTGTACATCAAATGAGCATCTTAAAACTTTTATTTTGTCAGTTTGAAAATATTTAATAATATCAAATATTAACAATAATTATGTATAATGGCATAAGATATTGTTAGTAATCTTTTCATTCTATTATTTTAATTGTTTTACATCTTACTATGAATAAATTGTCTATTGATTAGGAAGTAGCACGAGAACATCCTTAAGAAGTTTAGCTTAAAAGTACAGATCTTTGCATAAAACATAAGAAAATCAATCAGTCTTTTATTTTATAGAAATAGAAGAAATAAAAGACTGATTGATTCATTTTCTTATACTTTATGCAAGATTCTGTTTCCATCTCTATAAGTGAAATAGATACATAACGTGTTTGAAATTTGTGTGTGGGATATTTGATATTTGATGGAAAAGAAAAATCTGGTGCAGAAATAAAAAAAGACTCTTTAATTTACTTATGCTCTTAGAGTAACGCGATATTTGCTTCTTTTACTTCTTAAAGAATTAAGGTTTTATTTAATTAACCGAATTAAAGTTTTATTAAAGAATTAATGATTTATTTTATTTGCAAAAAGGGCATATGGCGACCGCTCTGATCGTTCTGATAGACGAGGAGGAGGAGGAGGAGGTGGCGGTGGAGCACGTGGTGGTGGTGGTAGATTCGGCGGACGTGATGGAGGCGGAGGAGGCAATAGATTTGGCAGCAGCGGAAACAGAGACAACAATTTTGGAAACAACAATTTTAAAAATCGGCAGCCTGGGGAACGATTACGTAAACCACGATGGGATATGAGCACTCTACCACAATTCAGAAAGGACTTTTATCAGCCACATCCTAACGTAATGGCACGAAGTATTCACGCTGTAGAGGCATATCGTTCCAATAAAGAGATTACTGTGAAGGGGGCTAACGTTCCAGGTCCCAATATTTATTTCGAAGAAGGTGGCTTCCCAGACTATGTTCTCAACGAGATTCGTAGACAAGGATTTGGTGAACCAACCGCGATCCAGGCACAAGGTTGGCCTATTGCCTTGTCCGGCCGAGATATGGTCGGTATAGCGCAAACGGGTTCGGGAAAGACTTTGGCATACATTTTACCAGCGATCGTGCATATAAATCATCAGCCTAGACTGAGCAGGAACGATGGGCCGATCGCATTGATCTTAGCACCAACTCGAGAATTGGCACAACAAATTCAACAAGTAGCGTCAGATTTTGGCATGTCTTCTCAGGTGCGAAACACATGCATCTTCGGTGGTGCTCCGAAAGGACCTCAGGCGCGCGACCTCGAGCGCGGCGTAGAGATTTGCATTGCTACGCCAGGACGTCTTATAGACTTTTTGGAACGTGGCACAACTAATCTACGTAGATGTACATATTTAGTACTTGATGAGGCCGATAGAATGCTCGATATGGGCTTCGAGCCTCAAATTAGGAAAATTGTAGAACAAATACGTCCCGACCGTCAGACTCTCATGTGGTCGGCGACATGGCCAAAGGAAGTACGTAATCTCGCGGAAGAATTCCTAACGGATTACATACAGATCAACATTGGTTCTCTGCAATTGGCTGCCAATCACAATATTCTGCAAATCGTTGATGTATGTGAGGAATATGAAAAGGAGAGTAAGCTCATGAAATTATTAGAAGAAATCTCAAACGAACCGGAAAATAAGACTATAATATTTGTCGAAACTAAAAGGAAAGTGGATGATATAACAAGAGCTATTAATAGATACGGATGGCAAGCGATTGGTATTCACGGAGATAAAAGCCAACAAGAAAGAGATTATGTATTAAATCGTAAGTGCTATTATGATTTTTTAAATACACGAGAAGCAAATATTAACATTTTTAATAAATGCCACTTGAAATTTTTTATTTTAAATTAATTCTATTTAAATAAGTAAAGTTAGAAAAATTCTAATTATAAACATTTATACAAAAATTGTTTTTGTAATATTAAAAAATCTCAGTATTTTATATAATTCTTTATACTTGTTAAAACAAAATTGAGCTAAATACTGTTTTTTATATTTATTTGATTTATCTTTATTTACTTATATATTACCTTTTGTAATATTATTTGTGATACAAGAGATGTTATTTTAGAGTTCCGGAATAGCAGATCTGCCATCCTTGTGGCTACTGATGTGGCGGCGAGAGGTTTAGGTAAGAATTTGCAGATATATAGGTATGATGTAAGGGTCAGGCTGCGATGGTTATTTCACATTTGTGAAAGTCGTGGTATTGTAATGTGGCAATAACGTGGGATAACGGCATGTGCCAGACTGATTGACATTACCTTCTTACCAGTGTGGCTGGAGATAATTTATTATTCTTAAGGAATTCCAGGAACGACTAGTTAAATATCCTATTTGATTTTACCATTGACATCTTCAGTTTCATTAATTTTAATCGCTAATTCTTTCTTTTCGCCTACTAATTATTGAAAGTTTCGGTGGTGCGCGTTATAGAGCGCACTAGAGCAATTAACATTGCCATTGTCTTTTCAGCGATACGATTAATGAAGGAATAAGTTTTAATTGTTTTGTTAACTTCTTCTAAGTCTTCTTTTATCATAGGCATAGACTAGTGTACATAGGTGGATTTTGGCGTTCTTTTGATATTTTCACGCATTTTATTTTTGATCGGTAACATTCACGTTAAATAGACTTTAAACGATATGATCGACAGAATAAATAATATAAAAAGAACGTCAAAATATTTCAGCTTTAAGAATAGGAAATCAGGTAAGCGATTTAGAGGCAGGTTTATCTCTTCCGATTTTGTACTCTCAGATCGAAACAAGTCCTGTCAGTCTGGTATTAACGTGCTGTTCTATGTGTTTTCAGAGGCACATGCGACTCTGGAGTCTTAGAACTCTGCAACTAGCTTTGGAAAATATAATTGAACGGGGCGTGACTGCTGGTCGCCGCCCCCTCGCAACAAGCTAACCAAACGCTGTGCCTCGGCCACCTTGCCACTCGAAAAACACTCTCACTCTGTACCTGCGACGGTCCAAAGTATGGAAATTGTAATGTTAGGGCGTTTAGCATAAGGACGAAAAAGAAAAGAACAAAAAGGATAGATATTGTTGTCGGTTATACATTTGTTAAATTGATAAGTAAATTGCATCAAGTCGCGCTCTGCATTATTTGTGATATTGTTTAAACACCGCTTTTTATTTCACGTAAAAACTCGGTATAAGTGTAAACAACTTTTAGAGCATATTCTGAAATCTTTGCATAATATTTATATTATTTATGAATTTGATTTGTCAAAGACTTTCTGTAAGTTAGGGTGAACAAATGAGGAGTAGCGATAATTATTAATAATTATTGCATCAAAATAGGAAGGAGTCTTCACAATATTGCGGTGCGTAATTCTTGATGCTAATTATTTGATGGGGGAGTACATGTGGGGGTTGAGTGGAGAACGCAAGGTGCTCACTTGGTGTTCCAACCTCTTCACCGAAGCAATGTACAAGGACCAAATTTCGAAATATCCAGCACAGATCCATACTTTGGTGCGGGAGAGAAGGGTGTAAAAATGACTAAGAATAAAAATGTAGAGCTCGCTAATACGTGAAGCGAGAATTCCATGAGAACCATCTGAGCTCTGATTCCTCTACATTTCCAAAAAATGTATTTACATTTCCAGCTCTAGTCGCAAACAGGTAATTACATGCAGACTTGCTCTTTGTGGTCAACTTGAATGTTATATATAAATTGCAAATGGAACTAAAGCTACTTTATTGCACCTTGGAACAATATTTTTTATTATTTGAGGTAATTTTTTGTCCGTTCTTCATGTCTAAAATATGTTTTAAAATGTCGGCCACGTAGCGCAGCATTATAAATGTTTCAAATCTTGCTGCAGAATATTCAATAATGGTAACTTGAAAACATTCTTTAATTCCATTAGCAAAGACAACGTCCTGGTAAAATGCTTGAATGTATTCGCTTTATAAGTTAATTGAACCACAAAGGAACAAGTGTTTTCCGTGTGCTGTTATTATAACTTGATGTATCTCGCAGATGTCGAGGATGTCAAATTTGTGATAAACTTGGACTATCCGTCTAACTCTGAGGACTATGTGCACCGTATCGGACGTACGGGTCGTTCGCAGCGTACAGGAACCGCGTACGCCTTTTTCACACCTGGCAATGCTCACAAGGCTGGTGACTTAATTCAAGTTTTAGAAGAAGCTAAGCAAGTTGTCAATCCGAAACTATATGATTTATCCCGAAATCCTGGCATTTTGCAGAGTGAGTTTTTTTTTAAATTACACACACACACAATTGAAAGATACTGTACTAAAACTTCACATCTATTTGAAATTTATATTTAATTTTTATAAAAAATTTTTTGTTTAAATATTTTGTTATTGCTAACTAGGGGGATTATTATTAATTAATAATTAGGAGGACGCTATGGTGGACGCAGCGGAGGTGGTGGAGGCGGTGGACGAGGATCTGGCCGTGGTGGTTCACGAGGATCTCGTGGAGGCCGTGATGCAGGAGATAGAGGAAGATTCGACCGCTCTTCCGGTACTGGTGCAAGTGATCGCAACAAATGGTCCGGAAGTAGTAGCGGTGGGTTCTCAGCCTTTAAAAAATTGATTGTGTAATTTTGTTGAATCTGTCCGCTTGAAATGGAAAAAATGTTATTTGCATTCTAAATCAGTAAAATATGAATCAAGTCACCATACAATCAAGTCTCCATATTCTTAGCCCTTCTATTCTTTCCACTTCCCTAGTTTTTAAGACTCTTGATTATATTCACTGCTGCCATATTGTGACGTTCATAGCATTAGATGGGTGAAATTACTGTGTTTTGTAAATGCTTGATGTACGCTTCACATAGGTGGCATAGGCGGGGCTAGCTATGGAAGCAGTAAATCGTTCCCTCAAAACAGCTTTGGAAGTGGAACTTCCGGCGGTGGCTCTGGTAGCTATAGCCAGAACAATAGTGGATATGGAAGCAGCTACAGGCAACAAAACGGCTATTGAACGAACGGTCAAATGTGGGTATTATACAACCTAACAAAGAAAAGAGAAATTTTAGATTGATAGACTAAATAAGAAAAAATTATAAGGGCGACATTTTTGTCTGGCTCTATATGTCTTTCTCATTTGTAACAGAATATGAACATCTGCGTCCCAGAGGGAATAATGGCAGTCGACGATTGATTGAGCCGACGAGCCCAGAATTGCAGAGAATAGTTCCAAAAAAAATTACACATTCTCACGAGCATTCGTCTCCTTTTCTTTTCCAGTACACGTCACTCTTCATTAGCTTTAAGTAATATTATAATATTATCAATTATGCAAAGTCACATATGTTATATTTAGGATAGGATCCTTAATATATTTAAGCGGTCAATTATCGCATGATTGCCGCCGAATGATATAGTATTACAATTCGATTGGCTTGCCGCTGTACATTCAATAAAATAGTGTAAGACTGACACTATAAAAAGCTAAAAACGTAACGTTGGTTTTAAGTAATTTTTCTTCGATAATATTTTTTTGACGCAGAGCGTATTTATTTTTTACTTTTACGTGCGTATTTATTTCTATAATCTATTGATATCGTAATAGCGATATAAATTTAATTTATGCTTGTATAATTGCAATTTATTTTGATCATAAACACATTTTCAGAGATTCCTCTGTGTATCATAAATCATGAATATGTATAAACGTGTGTTTATGATCGGCATTCAATTAACGTCGATGTGACATTTTGACGAAGTTATATATAAGTCAGATGTCTTAAGTCACGAATGCTGTCACACAAACACGTGTATATATATGCTGATGTCAAATTTACTCTGAAATATCCTATATAAAGACGCCTGATAATTTCATTATTACATTATCGATAATAATTAATCTTTTAAAGTGCCGGGAAAGACCATCTTCATTCATTGGTTATCGAGAATCATACGATCCAGTTTGGAATTTGCTTTTTTACTCAAGTGAAAACATTTACTTCAGCGAGGTTTATCATGCAACAATAAAACATTTGTTATGTCTATGATTATATCGCACATTTTTCCACAATGACCAAGCTTTCCAACTTTCCAATTTAATTACCCGCATCATCATTACGATATATGTTTTTATCGACAATGCTATAAATCATCAGAATGTGTAAAATGTCATTGCTTCTTCCTTGTCGCGTAACAAAGTTCAATATTACAAATAAGATAACATTCATAAATAAATTTAAGATGACTAGAAAAGTAATAAGATTGCTCCTATATTTAATTTTATTATTTTGTTCATTACGTTTAATCATATATTTGAAATTCTATAATGACTTTGTATTTTATATAATAAATCTTTGTCTGTTAGATTGTAATGTTAGCAAACATTATATCTGCTAGATTATAGTGATAACAAAAATGATAACAATTTTATAACTACAATGGATGCGTAGTAATTGCTATAAACACTAATCATGTGAATTTATTTCTATCTCTTCCTAATCTTTAAAAACCTCTTTGTGTACTAGAACAAAAAGGTTTTTAACATTGTAACAAGGATGTGTATACACAAAATAGGGAAGAGATAAAGCATGATTGAGTACTACTCATAGTAGTTTATATATATTTATATATATGTATTTATATATATATATGTGTGTGTATCTAATGTACAGGATGCTCGAAATTTGCAAATCAATATCACAGTAAAAAAGAAAAAGAAAATACTTTTATAGCTTATTTTTTCGAGAACTCGCTGTGATATTTTGATTCGCGAATTTCGGAAGTGTTATATGCACATCTATTACAGAAAATTATATGCCAAATCATCGTGTTCATCTAGCACTGAGTTTAAAAGGTATATTTAAATGAAATTCAATTTTTCGGTTTAATGCAATTTCTAAGAAAACTAGATTACTATTAAAGTTGCAGGTAACAATGATTCTATGTTCGTCGTTTATTTGTAGAATAATGAAAATTAAAACTTTAAACTCGACAGAGACATTACAGTGATTACTGTATATTGATTTATTAAAATAATCGAATTATTTGTCACTTCAGAATATTCCAAAATTAAAAATATTTTGTGTTGTCGAATTAAATTGCTACTTCATTCTACGATTAATTCTTAAAAATCAAGATATAGCTTTTATAACAGAACTTTTACCTACAAGAATAGGACATAAGAATGTATTTTCGCGTATATATCATACTTAATGTGGAGAAATCAGGTGAAATTTCTTAGGGATAAGATCTTCGCATCTGTCAAATAATCTTCAACAATCGATTATGCGGGCAATTCCATAATGGAGATGCCGATATAAAAATTATTTCTTTCTTTTGGAGAGAAAAAAAATTTAGAATTGTAAATCAATAAATAATAGGGTGTTCGGTAATCTTTTTTTCTTTATATAAAATCACTTTTTGATCAAAGCTTAATCATGTAGACTTTTAATTCGCAAGATAAGAAATTGAAATAAATTAACGTTTGCGAAATTGTGTGTGTTACTAGGAGAGATGCACGTTATCGCGCCAATTAAATTTTTCCACAACGGCCGTGCTTCCCTCGAGTTACGTCAGTCCTGATCCCTACTCGGCGATGACGTCAATTCGGCATGAGAATGAAATTTTAATTCTTGTGAGTCACAGTAGCGGAAGACGCGGCGGGATTTTAAAGCCCACCACTGAAACGTATTAGTTTTTGTTCTCGTCGCATACTCCAACATGCTTCAACATGTTCCTACCACAGCTTCTTCTTACTCTAACGAGCGCTAGTTTGAGTGAGTAGGGAGCTATGATTGGAGGTAGTAGGAGCATGTTGGAGCACGCGACGCGACAAACCTATTGCGCAACGTATGCGTGAAACAACGCATGCGATCCGATTCAATGGAAATTGTTCGAGATAGGTGGCGAGGTCTAGCGGTTACTCCAAGTTGTGCGCGCGCGTGGCATCTTCCGCCCTTTCGCCCCTCTCTATCCCTCTTTGATCAGCCCACGGCTGGCTGCCGGCGTCACTCCGGCCCGAGTTCGAGTCACTCCAGTTCAGCAGTTACGATAGTCGCGGTAGGAACTGTGGGAAGAGACAGTCAGTATTGTCAGTAGTGTCAGAAACTTGATCGTGTTCCGTCATGACGGAGGAAAACCGCAAGGAGGTCCGCGTCTGGTGCGATGGGTGGTAAGTGTCATTTGTGGATTTTTTTTTTTGCCGTGTCGAAGGGAATACACGTTGAGATAGAATCACAAAGAAGTGACGCCGCTCGCGGCCGGTCGACGAGGTATAATACGTGTCTTCTCGACGTGTCGCTAACGCGCGGGGTGCGGATTACGAGGATTGCATCCTCGCCGCGAGCTTCGTTAGGAACGCGAATCAATCGATATTATTGCACGGACGTACGTGTCCCAACCCTCCCACCGGCGCGGCGTAACTAAAATTGCGAGGAAAGCGAGTTTTTCCTGAAATTAGCTTTCTCGATCTTCCTCCGTTAGTAACTTTCACGCGACCACTAATTGCAAACGATTTATCCTTAATTATTTAGAGGTTTCTATAGAATCTTTGTATAGAATTATTTTTATTTATAATTCTATTTTTTTTTATAATTCTATTATTCAATTTATATTGTAAGGATTTTATATCGTGAAAAAGAGAAGAGACAAGAGCTTCTCTGGTCTTTTTTCTAGCGAAGCAGATTAATCGAATGAGGAAATGTACATTGGAAAAAATGTACTAAATATTAATAAATATTTGTTTGAATGACACAAATGAAATATTTATTACATGTAAATATGTATTTATTCGATACAAGAATCATTAATTTGATTGTAGTATCATCTTATTGAATAAATATTTATTTACTGTAAGTAAATTGTTTATTAGTATTATTTAAACAAATATTTATTAGAATTCAGCAAATCTATCCAGTGCACGAGGAAGTCGAGTTTCTGAATTAGTTTTTCAATTTTTATCGTTAATTTTCATTGCAAATGAAGGATTTTATTCTTTTTAAGAGATTTCTATTTTTAGGAATTATATTCTCATTTATATTTTATATTCTATTGATTAATTTATATTCTGGAATTTTATCACGAATAACAAGGAGAGACAAGCGTGTTCTCTCGAAGTCTTCTAACGATGAGGAAATACACGAAGGAGGATGAATTCTTGAATTAGTTCCTCCGAGTTTTCTCGTTAATTTTTACGTGATCGCAAATGAAGGATTTATTCTTATTAAAGATATCTACTTATCATAGGAATTATATTCTTACTTATATTTTATAATAATCCTATTTACTTTATACATCTACATATCGGGGTTTTATCGTGAATAAGAAGAGAAGCAAGTCCATTTTCTTCTTATCCATTTCTTAGGTAATAAAAAGTCTCATCCATTTCTCATATGATAAAGTCTTGTCTCATCCATTTCTACTAATTTAGATTAACTTTAATCTCGGTTTGAGTTATTTTGTATCTTTAGAATTGTATCTCTAAGAATTAGATAAAAGTAAACAAAACCGAGAATTATTGCAATTAATAATCTACATTGATAGAAATGGACATAAATTTTCTAGTAAAATAAATTAATCAAGTATAGTCAAGAAAGACAAGTTTTTGAAGCATTCTTCATATATTCAAACTTTCACGCACTAATTGCAAACGAATTATTACGAATTATTGATTCTTATTATAAGATTTCTACTTGTCTAAGAAATATTTATATTTTATTATTTTACTTAGTTGATGTATTTATATTGCAAAGGTTTTATTGGACAAGAAAAAAGACAAGTGAATTCTTTAGTCTCACTATTTTAGCAAAGTAGATTAGTTTATTGATTAATTGAATGAGAAAATATACGGGAATATATAAGGAATATACTCGAGGAAGAGACAAGTTTCTTGAATTAGAATTCTTCGATTTTCCTCTCGTTAAAACTTTCATGCGCTGATTGCAAACGAATGATTTATTCTTAAAATGTCTACTTATCTTAGGAATTGCATTCTTATCTATACATATTCGTATATTCATATATTTTATAATTTTATTATTTCATTTATATTAGAGAGAATTTATTGTGAGTAAAAAGAGGCATTTTGATGGTCCAACAAAATTATTTTCAGATCTGTAGCTAATAGCTACACTTTTAGATTTCTCGGCAAAATTGTTCTTAGTTAAATTAGTCGAATAGGGAAATATATATAACGTACTCCGAAATCGCACTTCACGCGTGATTGGCAATAGAGAATCGTCTCCGGTCGGAGCAATTCACTGTAACGATAATTCGGAGCAGCGCACGTCCTCGTTTAGCGCTCTGATAAAATGGTACAGGGACAGGACGAACATGATAGACCGGTTCGTTGGTCGCCAAATTCAAGTCCTTGTTCACGGTCCTGAATCTCTTCATTCTTTTCCAATATATGGTAACTTGTTTAAAAAACTTGCATATTTCAGATAAATTACGATATCTCTGTTTTATTAAGTAACGCTGCCAGCAAACGAGTCGTTGGAATGATAATCGATTAGCGATAAGCGTCCATGAAATATGATCGTTGTTTCGTATACGATGACTACGATTCATTACAATTCTTTTTTTTTATGATGTCGTAAAGATCTTTGGAATGTAAGACCTTGACTTGCTCAATTTACGTTTATATTTTACGTTTATATTATGCATGCCAATCAAAATCAATATATATTAGTAATGCAAAAATAAACTCGAAAATTGTAACATGTAACGAACATGCCAATTTTAATTTTATTCTATTGAATATTTTAACACTAATTTTAATCTCTATATTTCTCTTTTTATCTCGATATATTTTATTATTTATAAACCGAATTTTATTCATGTCTTGTTTCTCAGAAACTAACTACTACGCACATTTTTCTATGTAATTGTATAATATTAATTTCAAACGCGATGGATGTATACACACAGATTCATATAATCAGTATGTGTCGCCATACTGATCGTCGACTCGCATTCAGTGTTATCGCGACAAGCGCGAGTAATATAATAGTTACCAAAGCATTTTATACTCGGAGTGTGTTGATGAACTGCTTTTCTCGAAATCTTTGTTGAATTATTCATATATTACGTATTTTTTCATTTTTAATATATCGTACCTATTAGACATTTTTATGCTAAAATGCAGTTTTTTTTACTATGCTCTAAGAAATATATTTTCTTTTCGATTGTTTGCACAATTTGCAGATTTTAGTTCAATATTATTTAAACATGGAATGCGAGGCACAAACAATTTATAGATTTATACAGATATTGCTTTTGTTGACCTATTATTACTATACAAATGAAAATTACTCTTTTCTTTCACTCAAATAATTTGGACAATATTAAAATTGTAAAAAAATTTCCTATTTTTTATATTATATTATGCTAAATGATTTTTTTCAAATAATTCTTTTGATGAAATAATTTTATTAACATTTTTGTTAATGATATTCTCTATTTACACAAATTAAATACACAATTGATTGCAGCTATGACATGGTGCATTTTGGACACGCAAATTCCTTGAGGCAGGCGAAAGCTTTAGGCGATTATCTGGTGGTAGGTGTTCACAATGATGAAGAAATTACAAAACACAAAGGCCCTCCCGTCTTCACTGAGCAAGAAAGGTATATATCTGTTGCTTCATTAAAGGAAATTATGTAAGAAATAAAAGGAAATTATATAATAACGATTTTGATTGTCATTCTAGAGTTGGTTATTATGTGTTAATCGATTTCATGTTCTGTATATTATTTTCTTGAAACTCGTAATACTAGTATAATGGATACAAGTATTCTCTACTTCTTGTACAACACACTTTTTTCTCTCTTATATTTAGAAACGTGATTATATAATGAACGTTAATATTTCGATTCTAGCACATATACTTTAATCATTACGTTAGAAA
>NW_017305767.1:531047-537048 GCF_001594115.1 Trachymyrmex septentrionalis | reverse complement strand
ACGTGATTATATAATGAACGTTAATATTTCGATTCTAGCACATATACTGTAATCATTACGTTAGAAAAAATGTTTATCCGCGTGTGTGTGTGTGAGTGAGTGAGTGAGAGAGAGAGAGAGAGAGAGAGAGAGAGAGAGAGAGAGAGAGAGAGTTTCATATTCCATATTATCACTTAATGATAAAATATTTATATATTCCAAAGCTATGAAAACTCCACCGACTTAGCAGGAAGGTCTTGCTAGAGCCTTGACATTTTAGGTCCATATATATATCTACACACCAAAAAATTGAACTGAACTGTTACAGAAAATAATTTATTACTATAAATTTTATTTTATTACTATAAAGCAAGAATCTTATCTTGTCAGTCGCATTTATATAGGGTTACTTTCTCCAGTGTTAATCATAGAGTGTAATTGTACAAGATTATATCTCCAATATGAATTACAGATTGTAATTGTACAAGATGCTGATAACAATTTTCAGATTGTAATCATATGAGAATGTGCTGATACGATAACAATGAAACTTTTAGAAGGAAATTAAAAATTGTTTTTTTGCGAAAATTCTTGTAAACAATATTTAAATGTATAATAAAGTCGATAAAATAACAATAATGATTACATATAAACATAAATATTATAATTATGAAATAAATACAAATATTACAATTCTGAAGTACTGATCAAATTTTTTGAAGTATTAACGTACTGATCAAATTTTCTTTTTCTTAGGTATAAAATGGTGCGCGGTATTAAATGGGTAGACGAAGTAGTCGAAGCTGCGCCCTACGTCACTACATTAGAAACATTAGATAAATATAACTGTGATTTTTGTGTTCACGGCGATGATATCACAATGACGGCTGATGGCGTGGACACGTACCATTTAGTCAAGGCAGCCGGCCGCTACAGGTAGTTTCTTTAAAAAGATATTAAGATGGAAATGATTAAAGATATTACAAATTAATTTATTCAAATATTTATTAAAAATTATATAGTCTTTTATTAAGAAGGAACTTGATTATTTCAGAGAAGTCCAACGTACAGCCGGTGTCTCAACGACCGATCTTGTAGGACGTATGCTGCTGATGACACGACAGCATTTTCGACAGGGTGACAACGAATACAGCGTCGATAGAGAACCGAGCAAGAGCATGGGTCAGGATCGAAACGCTCGGAGTCCGTGGACTGGTTGTTCGCAATTCTTGCCGACCACACAGAAAATTATACAATTTAGTGATGGTAAAAGTCCGCAGCCGGGCGATAAGATTGTGTACGTGGCAGGCGCGTTTGACCTCTTCCATGTGGGGCACTTGGATTTCTTGGAAGTCGCTAAGAAAGAAGGAGACTACCTCATTGTCGGTCTGCATACCGATCCCGCCGTTAATCGATACAAATGCGGCAATCATCCTATTATGAATCTTCACGAACGAGTTCTCAGTGTGTTAGCGTGCAAGGTGAGTCTTTTTTTTGCGCTTCCGAGATTTCTTATAAGTACCTGCATAACATAGCATGAAAAAAAATACGTGCAATAAGATTAATATTAACATATAAGATTATTCATTGCATGAATATAAGACGCAATCTGCGCAGTTTCGAGAAAATTACGACGCATATTTTCAGTGGAAAAATTCTGATAAGTCATGCCATTAAAAAAGAAGTTATATCTCAGTTTTTATACATTGTAATCTCTTTTTTGAATTTACAGTATGTTAATGAAGTTGTTATTGGTGCGCCGTATGCAGTGACAAGAGACTTGATGGAACATTTCAATGTTTCTATCGTGTGTCACGGACAAACGCGCATAATGCCTTGCGAGGATGGATCGGATCCATACGCGGAACCTAAAAAGCAAAATAAATTTAAATTGTTAGATAGCGGTAACGATATGACAACGGAAAAAATTGTTGAAAGGATCATTCTTCACAGGTATGTTCTATCTTTACAATTATGTTATGCATGTATACTTTCTTTATATCATACTTTTCAAGAACAATTTTTTGATACTTCAATTTAGAGAAGATTTCTAATGATAATTTATACATTTATATATAATTATATATAAATATACATTTTTTAGTTCAGAAATTCTTGATGAAATTACATCAATATATATTTTTACATATTGTTTCAACAATTTCTTCAATTTGTTTAGATTTAAAACAAAATATGTATACAAAAATTATTTATTTGGCGTTTTTGTTATTCACATTTATAATTAAGTGTATAATAATTAGTTGTGAAAGAATAATACAGTAACTGATTACGTTATTATTTAACAGGACAATATGTTATTTGATAACATATATATATATATTGACTTCCGTCCTCGAGTTGCTATATATTTTTATTTAAACTCCAAAAGCTGAAAATGTGTTTGATATATTCCTCTATATTTCGTTCCTATCTATACCCGTAATAAAATTGATATTGCAAAAATAAAATATCTTATATAATTAGGTCAAAAGGTTAAAAAACAATTACATATTAATTTTTCATATTCTGCTTTTTATCCCCCTAGGCCGAACGAGCTTTATACGATTATTAAGAATTTCAACAAACGTTGATAAAATCTGGTTGTTTTGTATTCTTTATTCAATTATTAAGTAATCGTTAATGGGACAAATCTGGTTCTGTATTTTCTATCCAATTTGCAATAAACGCATATTTACGTACTTCTCATTATAATTTGTTGTCATTCATTCATTTACTGCTTCTGATGGGATATGTAATTTTATTCATCATGCAAAGTATTTTCTTGAGTTCCATTTTACTCCATTTTCTCATTTACCGCGAGACGTAGTAAATAGTAGCCCCTATTTTAATGATAACACATCCACATATCCCAACAACTACGAGCATTCCTATCACGTGTTGATCTAGCGTCTAATTGCAGGTTGGAATTCGAGGATAGAAATTTAAGGAAGGAGAAAAAAGAGCTTGCCGCTTATGAAGCCTCCATCAAGTCAAAGAACAATGACAAGATTGAATAATTGTTTATTTTGTTTCCTTTCTGCGAACATTCGCAGTGTGTATGTGTGATGATTAGATTTTATAAAGTCAATGTGTAAATACGATATCACACCGACACTCAATTTATCATTTCGAAATGCCTTACATAGTTAAAATAAATAATCAATCATATATATATGCTAGAAATAGCAGTTAGCGATGTGGTAATCCACGTTAGTTTTACTTTGTTGCAATACGTTATATAAAAAATAATATACAACGACGATGATTATGGAATCAGGTGAAACATTATATGTGCAAGGTGTGTCAGGACTATCATTCGTTCTATGGTCATAGTTTGTTTTTATCAATTTTGAATCCATTGTTTAAAAAAAGATGTATTTTTATTTTATTTAGAGTTACAAATGAAAATTAATATCATTTCTGATTATTTATGCATTTTTTGGAAAAATGATTTCTTGGAAATTTTAAAGAGATTTTATCAACTAAATTTGATGCGATATAAAATTCGGAAATTAGTACATTATTGTAATTGGCATTGCAACTGATTTAACCTTTACAGGACGAAAAAGTCTATATATATATTCGCTATAATGGCGCTAATAGTGTTACATTTCGAGACAAGGAATGCATACAATAAAATTATAACAAATCTTATTTGAGGAAAAATTATAAATTTTAAAAATAAATTTCCGTCTTCTAAAGGTTTTAACATTTGAACTCTGTTGATTACTGAATTGCGAAAAAATGAAAAACTAGTATTATCTCTTTATTCGATTTCTTCAATTAAAATAGCAATTATATATATGAAAATGACAACTTGATTTTTAAGATACATTTATTGAATTTTATTGTGCTTAAGGTTAATTTTAATTGATTCTTTCAGCAGAAACTTATGTAAATTAATTTTGGACTTATATTTCTAGTCACAGGGTCTAATGAAACATAGCCCTGGAACACCGTACATATATTTCGACATATCTCTAAAAGACAAAAGTTGTCTTGAAGATATATCGTACGTTATAAAGCCTTTGAATGTAGATATGCCTAGTAATTAAATTATTCTCTTACGTGATGTGAACATTGTGATGTCGTTGCTTGATTTTAATATCGAAAATAATCAATTACATATAAGCAATCATGAGACACGTAGAAACGAAGATCGAATATTTTACAGTTATTGAATATTTTGAGTCAATATTTTGAGTTATTGAATTCCGCTAATGTATTCTCTTTCATCATGCGATAATTTTCGTATGAATTTAGAATTCTATCATTTTTATTCTTTCCATATACATAGTGAATTTATTATCTATTCGATTGGAGTTTTAGTACTTTTGAACAAATTATCAATTATTAGATATAGTTTGAATTTTTTTATCGAAATAGTGACATATTCGGTCTTCAAAGAAAAATTATTCTTATTGTGCAATATGGGGTATATTGTTTCTTATTTTTTTCGAAGTATTTTACGCGTTTAATTAGCGAAAATATATTGGAACGTGAGTATTCCGTAGTCCTTTATCCAGGAAATAGTCGAGATTGGCAGATAAATGAGCTAGACTCGTGATTCGGTCTAATTAATCGGAAGTTCCTAAGCATTTACAAATTGCCTATCGCTTATTTCTGAACGATACTGAGATCACGTAACTAGATGGCAATACTTACGACCAAATTTCGGGTTCGTAAGATATCCGGTCAAGTAATTAATTAACTTTACGAGAAGCATTGTTTATTGAGCAAATTATGACGCGTAATTTAAGATGTTAGATTTTCTAATGGGAGATATTGTATATTGTATGTCCAAAAAAATATAAACGGAGCCAAAGAAGTTAAGATTTACGGCGTATGTTCTATAGACTGAACGAAAACAGAGTTACCGTTTATCTCCAACTTTAACTGTTTGCGTTTATGAGGAAATAAAGAGAGAAGTGTTTGGCAGTATGTAATACTATCGTATATGAAGATGTTCGAGGATGTTCCAGATAAGCTATTGGAGTTAGATATTAAATCGCGAAAAACTGATGACTGTCAGGTTTTCACTGAAGTAGGGTACTGTGATCAAGTCGACGGGTAATTTACTATTGAACGAAGAATCTGGGACATCCTATACAACGCAAACAGGTTCTTCGACCTGATAACAGCGATGATATCGATGCCGATAAAGTTGTAGCGAACTGTAGTTGAACTAGATTATGCCGGAAGGAAAAAAATTGTACAGTTGATGATTTTCTACAGAAAAGTCGAGACACCGAGAAAACATTGTAACACATAGAAAATGTTGTTTAACCTTTTATTTTATAATAAATAGTCATTATACACGTCACATCTACAATAGTCGTAAGTAATATGTATTACGCTTCTTATAAGAAGCTTAACTATAATTACCTTCTTATAAGTCACTGCCTTTTCTAACGTGATTTCTATCATTTATATTTGCATTTGTTATGAATCGATAAAAATTTATTAATTTAATAATATACAATATTTATAATATATTTTTTTTATATAGATAAAGATCTTAACGTCAGAGATCCATACTGTTGCACTAAATCATTTTGAACAAAAATACTTTGGTACGGATTAATTATTACGTTAAGAAGGTAACTATAGTTATCTTCATGGATCGATTACCGTGTCCTCAGAATCATACCTTGCGCTAATACGCGATTAGTTTGCTCTCTTTCTCTCTCTCTCTCTCTCTTTCTCTCTCTCTCTCTTTCGCACGATCGTTTTATTAAATATATAAAGCTTTAATTCTTTTTAGAGCGTTCTTTAGATAGCTTCGAGAGAGAAGGAAAAAAAATGCAATCAGGTTCATTAATTGTTCTAACATACTAACTAAATAATAATTTAGCGAACAAATTAACTTTTTCTCGCTAAACTTTTAGATTCCTTTCTCCTATTAAATCTTATTATTCTATTAGAAACAGATTGATTCGAAACTTTTTTCACAGACATTCCTCCAACATATTTTTTTATATATTTAACTGCGATATATTATATATATATATATATATATAGA
>NW_017305767.1:522248-531031 GCF_001594115.1 Trachymyrmex septentrionalis | reverse complement strand
AGATTTTCGTAATAATATACGTATAAAATCTGCGCTGTTAAAAGGTATGCTGTAAAATGCGAGCCGCATTTGTGTTTATTTACAAGGTGTGATAAATTCGTGCAACCACCCCAAATGTCCCGTTCGATTTCGATTATTCAGCGAGGTCCTTATTATCTTATTTCACGAGCGGTCCACTCGCTTGATCAGGTCACGTGATAGCATTGCACGTTTGAGAGACTCGTAGTGAGATTATTTTTCGTATTTGAGCAATGTCGACATATCGTGAAACTTATGACAGAAATTGAACATGTGCGCGAAATATTCGGAGAATATACAATATTAGTGCGTTACATGTTAACTAATAAACGAATGAAGTTCTTTGAAACGCAGAAAAGAGTCGATTAAATTAATTAATTCATTAATAATTTTTGACAATTTTCCTCATTCGTCTGATTGTTTATAAATAATAGACTTGATCAAAGAATCTAGTAATACAAGTACTTGTAGACTATTAACAATCATACAATAGAGCAGAAATTATTCTTTTTAAAATCTAAGGCTTTTTTTTACTAGAATCAAAAATTGGGTAACAAATGAAGAGACTATATGGTTGTATTTATGTAGAAGAATTAAAAAGTGCTTCCTCGCGAAGACATATCGTGTTCTATCGTATCTGTTTCGTAAGATAAAGCAACGATGTTTTATCTCCAACTTTAGTGACAAATTCTTTCACGAATTCCCAATTTATTTTCACTTGGTTCATCGTAAAATTAATTTTTATTTTACACGGGAAGCACAGTCATTTGCCACCAGACGTTCTTCGTTACGAGAACTATTTTTATTCTACGGTGGGCGGTGTCGTTCATTTATCTGAATGATTAATTCAGAGTTTTTCGCATGAATCACTCCTCGACGAAGTTGCAACTAACGTAACGTATCATATCATGTCGTATCAGTCAATGACGTATCGTCATCGAAGTGAGACGAGTATCTTCTATATCTTGAAACGGAGAACCAGGTGGTTCGTAAACGTGACGTTGCTCTCTTTGCAAATAAACATCCTTATCTCAAAGTAACGTTACGTTAATTATACACGACGCACGCGTGATGTACACTGTGAGGAGTATTCAATGCGATTTATATGTAATCTCTCTCAATCGCGCATCGCTCTATTGCATGGTCGAACGACCGGTATAGCCGGGTGTGATGTCACAATATTTCCTGGTGCGGTCTCTGACCAACTCGTCGATCGACTTGTTCTGCTGCACCGTCGAGGACAGATTGTGAAGACGCGATGCTAAGTAGCACATGATAAAGGCTGATAACACCAGTAGTGCACCCAATCCCGTCGCTACGTAGAGGAAATTTCCGCAGCTACCTTCGAGGCCGGCTGTCACTTTATCGTACAAATCTATGATAATGAATATTAAAATTATAGCGATTGCTTCACGGTTTTTCCACCTTTTCCCGTTATGTAAATCAAGACTCTTTTATAAATAATCGGATAATATAATATATTTTACGCTAATGCCCGTTTCCACCAAGATTAACTTTAATCTCGGTTCAACTTACTCTTCATTTTTTTCTAATTTTTAGAACTAGAAAAAGTAAGCTGAAGAGTAAGCTGGACCGAGATTAAAGTTAATCTTGGTGGAAATGGACATAAGAGGCAAGACTGAGGATATTATGTTATAGAACAAAAAAGAAAATAAAGGATGTTAAAAAAAGAGCTGATTTCTGCTCAAAAAGATGTGTAAATAAAATAAAAAGTATTTGGTAAGTTGATAGCGTTTGGAGAACATTTCGAAAATTAAGCAAAAATATTTAAATTTGAATAAATATACCGTGTTTGCACTTAATTTTCAAACGCTATGAACTTTTTAATAATTTTATCGTATCAGGAGATCAAAATCTACAAAAAACACTATTTTTTTTACTTACATCCTTTTGAGCAAAAATCAGTCCTTTTTTAACATTCTCTTTTCTATTTTTTTTAATCAAAGTTTAAAACAATAATTTATTATTGTGTTTTGATTTTTGCATAATATTTTGAATTAATTATTATATTGAAATTTTACGTGTAATAATTACCCAGATAACAAAAAGTGTCCAAAATCGGGTCATTAGACGTTTTTTGTGTCTAAAAGACGACTTAAAGACGATACAATTTTAGACTTGTGTTGTTTGGATAATAAATGATAATTACACGATCTGAAGCGATAAAGCTTTCCACACCGGATTAATTTCGATGCAGAATACCAGTTACATTAATCTTCTTTCTTATCTCGAGTTGACATAAGAAAGATTACTTTCGATTACACGGTCAAGATTTAATTTCTATATTAACGCATTTAGAAATGTGGAACTTACCATCGGGCATCATTACTGTATATTCAATATTCTCTTTGAACTTTGTGTACGGTGTGGAGTCGTTATACCTTTTGATCAAACGCTCAACCTTTGGAAGGAACTCGCCTAATACTTCTACGTTCGCCTCGACGGATCTTTTTCTCTTCTTCCCGTGTCCCGAAGGTTCAAAGAGATCGAGACAGAAGTCCTGAAAAAATAAAGATACGCGATAGATGGGCAGCAAAAAAAAAATTGATAGCTTATATTTGTGTGCCATATCTAGTTAGAAAGTTTCAATAAGTGTCACGGAAGATTATTGTGATAACTATTGTAAAATGAAAAATTTCGATTAATTAAGGGCAGCATAATGTAGATGTAGGTCAATAGAGATTGAAATGATAGACTGATTGTGAGACATGCTATCGACATAGACAATACTTGAATAATTTATCTCTTTTCCATCGACTTCGAGGTTTGCTGATATATCTATGATCTAATTTTATCTTTATATGAGATTCATAAATATTACTTTTCATATTTCAAAGTCTTGTACAGGTATCTCGATTATATTTTTGACGTTGAATACTACGTTGGCGTCCGCTGCGATAATGAATTTTTGTATGCGCGTCATACATACTACATTCTGAAATTATTACATTTTCTTTCTGTCGTAAATTTTACTTGTGTGACATGCTGGTGTACTTAATGCATTTGAATGTTGAGTTTGCCCAAATGACTCCATTCTAAATTTTAATACATATAACATGTAGACACGCATGTAGCACAAAATATATAAGTTATTCATATAGTAAAATTCTCTGATTTTATAGGAAATGTTCTGTTGAGTATTAACACCTGTAAATTTTAATTCAGACAGACTTTCGCAGCATATTATTTAAATAATAATAAAAAATTCTATTTTGTTCGCTGGATAATAATTAAGAAGTAGCTGGACTGACAAAATGGTGTCAGTCTACATTGTTACTAATAATAAAAATGCATTCTGGACTGCTCACAGAATTATATGAAACCTTGTAAATTTATATCTATTTTTCAGAAGAGTCTCAGAATTAGAGCAAAATAAAGATAATCAGAAAGATTCAAGTTTAATAAGTAAACTATAACATAAATCCTTTCCCAAATATAATGATTATCATATAAAATACATTTAACTCGGAAATAATCGCCTAGAATGTTTTATGGATTCAGATGAAAAAAATATGAATTCTTATAAAATATTATTTTGTATGGATATTGTTTAGCATATTTTCTTTTTTTTTAATAAATATTCTTTACATATATTAAATATGTAATTCCATCGAAATATAGTGATTTTGATTGTAATGGAAAAACATCTCAGATGATTGTAAGTAAAAAAATCAGGTAACTACTTTCGGGTTAAAAAAGAGGAGAAGATATTGTGACGGTTGTATAAATATTACGGCCCCTCATCTCCGCTAGACAGGAACTGTCGAATTTTTTAGTAATTATGGAATTATTTCTCTTCATTCTTCTTATAATTAAGGCTACTACCACACGAATATATGTATGTATATTCGTGTGGTTCTTTTTTATTTAACATTTTATTTAATTGTATATATTTCAAATTATGAAAAGTTAAATAATAGAGAATATGACATTTTGCTAATATAACTCCTTAAGTGTGTTGATTTCTGACAGCCTTTTTTTATATCAAAGTTTTTATATCAAAATAATTATTCCATAAAGCCCACTTTAGATGATCTATAATTCGCAATCAAATTCAGAACAGAATTCTATTTATAATTTTGCGTGTAATATTGAAAATATTTGAAGAAGTAAAATTCACATATACAAAATATATATCATGATACACATTTATATTTAGAAGATATATGACACATAAAATTATAAGCAAAATTTTATCTTGAATTGATCGCGAGTTGTAGATCGTCTAAAGTAAGCTTAAATTGAGTGTAGCTCTATTGTTACTCTATTAACCCCACGATAGTTTATATTACATGTACTATAAATTTTTGAACAATAAGAATCTTATTGGACCGTACGTGTGAAAACACAATCAATAGGAAATAAAGGCTTATAACGGTCGAAGCTGATTCTTTAATGTTTAAATAATGCCATTTGAATTTGTATATACTATATATGTATATGTACAATACATACATATACATACTGTATACTATATATATTTGTAGTCATTTGAACTGCGCGCTGAGTTAATTTTCTCGAACTTAGAAACGCAGCGAGACTGAACTACTGTAGTAATATTACAATTAAATTTGATGCTCAATAGGCATTTATTAAAGACATTTTAATATGCTGGAAGTTTGTAAATAAATAGATTTATTGTGAAAAATATTATCTCGGTCGGGAGTCGAATCCGAAATATAGATATTTTAGTATTGTGCAGCCTGCGGAAGAGTTACGTGTACATATATATACATTTATATACGCTCTGTAATATTTTATTTTTTGTTAATTTTATATAACTAAATACTACATTTTTAAAACAGAACCAATTTTTTAAATCTATTTTTTTGGAAAGCTACATTACCATTCTTGTTTCTCTTCGAACCATTATGCAGTGTTGCCACATTTTTATAAATAGTGCTCAAAGTAATAAATGTTCCGTAATTTTTTTTTTTAATCGATTGAACAATACTTTGATAAATGTAATTGTTCAAAAATATTTAAATATTGATTAATCAAGTTATTGTATAAGATGAAGTACCATAATATCACCTACCGCTCTACTAATATATAATAAATTACTCTGATTTTTATGTTATATCGTCGGATGACGATTTATACGATTCTGAGACATCGTTCTGGCACTCGTCGTATTCCACGACGTGTTGAATAAAAATCGTTATCGCTTACCGGTTGACAATCTTGCGGCTCCATGCACGCTTTTATCTGCGAGTGGATCCAAAGGGTGGAGCGCTCCCTCATCGAGCTAAGCAAGAAGGCCTCGAAGTCGAGAAAGACTTCGTTCTTGCGCTCGCGGTACCTCGCCGGTTGATGCGGGATGATGGATGCGAAATCACGATTTCTACAACCATCCTTTACGAGCACGACGCTACCAGGGGCGTGGGGTTGATCCGGGTCAGGACTGACCGTCACCTCCAGCAGCTTGATGTAGCCCCAGGCACTGTCCGGGCTGATGCGGGCGCGCAGCTGCAGCTTCGTACCGATCGGTACCGCCTGATCGACCGTCTGCGAATTATCGGATACGTTGCCGGTCGCCTCGCGATAAAGGGCCACCTCGTACTCGAGCCGGCCAGGCGTCTCCTCCACCACCCCAGACACCCTGGCGCCGTGCGGACTGAAACGATTAACCCTTTAAAGCAGACGCGCGTCGTCGCTTCAGCACGTTGCGTTCTCTCTTGCTGTTGTATCAGCTATCATTATTCTATACTTCTGTCACAAATTTCTCTCATTTATATAAGTAAAAATTTTAAAAATGTATTACATTATTTTTCTTTTCTGTTTGAAATAGTTACGGAAAGGACAGTTTTTTGCTGTAATATTTAAAAATTTAGCTAGATCTGAAAATAATTTTGTTGGTCCATCAAAATATAATAATTATGTAAGACGATCAAACATAGTTGTTAGAATGTCACAACTTTTTGCAGCATTGCTCATCATGCTTGAAATTCTTTCATAATTATTTCAACGATCCGAGAATTATTTTTAGATCCAGCTAAATTTTTAGATACTTCAGCAAAATCTTCTTTCCATGTAATTTACACGTATGATATATTTATCTTCAGTTTTATCCTGAAAAGATATTTAGTTAACAACGACTAAGGATAATATAACTTCAATGTTGTAATTTAGTACTTAACAATATTAAGAATCTTTATTTTAGATCGCATATGTGAGAACACAATCAATATTAGAAATGAAATGTCTATAACACACAGTTGAAGCTGGATCTTTAATGCTTAAATAATTCAATTTTGAATTACTACACAGGGTGTCGCGTAAGTTTCGGCCAATCGCTTTTTTGTAGATAGAGCGGACCAAACTGAGAAGAAAAGTCCTCTACCATTTTACAATTTTCGCAATGATTAGCGAGATATTAATTACTAAAAATCGCTAAACGTTACTTTTTAATAATTTTTTACTCAAATACTATCAACTTTACAGAAAAACTACAAGAGATGAAAATTGTTATTTTCTTCTTATAAAGTTCTGAGAATTTTTTCAGAACTTTTTCAGAATTTTTAATACCGTATTTTCTCATGGTAATAAAAATAAGAAAATGCAATACTAAAAAATTGATAAAAAATTCTTAGAGTTCTATAAGAAGAAAATAAATGATTTTCTCTTGCAGTTTTTCTGTAAAGTTGATAATATTTGAGTAAAAAAATTATTGAAAAACAATATTTAGCGACTTTTAGTAATTAATATCTCGTTAAACATTGCGAAAATTGTAAAATAGTAGAGAACTTTTTGACTTAGTTTAGTCCGCTCTACCAGCTCAGGATGGATAATGCTGAATTTTAGGGACATCTTGTATATATACTTGCATATATACTATATTTATAGATTTTCGACTGCGTGCCGAATTGCATTTAAGAGCACTTAATACGGTGTTACATTTATATCATTACATTTATATTATATAATAATTTAACAATTACATTGTTAAATACAGAATAGTTAATTAATTTTTAGTAGGTAGACTAGATATTATTAACTTCTTATTGCAGGATATTACTATAAATATTATTCGTATAGGTCCAAGCAAACAATAAAGAGCAATTGTAACAAGACCTCTTTTGACAGCACTTATATGTTCATATCATTATGAAGTGTAATAATTAAATAAGCGGATAACCGTTTCCTCGAGGCAGGAACTCGCGCAGAAATGCCGCTCCTCGGCGGACGCGAAATGCGACGTGGCGGAAATAATGCTCATCTATTACTCGCGAGATTTTGAGGAAATATCGTGTATATGCGGGTGGAATTCGTGTGACTTACAAAGTGCCGGCGAAACCGGCAGCCTTGTGCCTCAGCAGGGTCGGCTCGGGTGGCCGACACATCAGGATCAGTTCCTGATCGGCCAGCATCACCACGCCGGGAAAGGCCGGAAACCACACTCGCAGATGGATAAATCCCTGGTGATACAATTAATTGCGATAATAGTAGCTTATTGCACACAAGATTGATTAATAAGATTTGTGCGAGTTACACAGTTCAGTACAGGTAATATTTTACCTGGAAATATGTCAGAATTTTTACAAGGACGTTCCGCGAGATGCGTCGTGACTCAAATATAGGACGTTTGCGGCAGCGAAGCGCGGAATTAGGCGAATAGTACAGTTAAACTTGGACGCATCCAAGTAGCTAGTTACAGCGAGCGTTAGCTATTTCTTCTCGAAATATCATAACGGCATTCGATGCCTGATACCATCCGATTGAATGTACAAAGCGTATCTGCGATAGCAAGCGAGCTCCTGAGAGGGAATCAATTGCGAATTAGAATCGTTATCGATCGCTATCCGCAAAGGCTGTTCCGTTTGTGCAACGTCAGTTACAAGCCCCGGAGGAGCAGAGAAGCCCCCGGTCGAAGCGTCATCGTGGGATCGCCTTGTAAAAATTGCGTTCCGCGTAACTCACTCGATCGCTCGATGACTCACGTTTCTCTTGAGGATGCCGCATCGGGAGAAGTCAGTCACCTTCAGGAAGTAGTTATCTTCCTGTGGATCGTTCGGATCCGGCCTGATCTGGCAGTGAATATCAGCGAGAGGATTCGCCGATCTGTCGTCCGCGAAGAGCGGCGTGCCTCTGAAGCCGACCGGCCTTTTGATCTTCGCTGTCAGGAGATCGACCGCCGATCCCGCGCCGCTGCACTGAATGTCCGAGACCTCGTAATCCTGGGCAACGGCAGCGGCGACCTGAAACGCGAGCCAACGATGGTATTCAAGATCTGACGAGAGGGCGGCGACGGAAGATTTCAGAGCTCGCGCGGGAACGATTTGCGCTTCCTATCCCGAGGCATATCTTTAGTAGTTTCCTCTCTTCTCGAAACTGTCGCACGCGATCATTTTGTAGCTCATGATTCTCATGAACAACACTGAAGTAGCGTTTAACATTTCTCAGCCTGCCGTCCCGAGACGGAAGACATACAAGCAATGTTTTTTTTTTTTAAAGTTATATATCCGCAAATTTATTTTACGATCCACTGTGCGTTCTCTCTTTTTAGTTTCGCTCTATAAAAAAAATTTCCGGATTTAATCAACGATCTATCATAAAATAGAACTGATATAGGGACAATTATATTTATTGTTAACAGAATATTTTAATACTAGAAATTAAAATGCCTATAACGATCGAAGCTGGATCTTTTAATGCTTTAAATAATTCAATTCTGTGAATTATTATATATATTACACTGAAAAAAATGGTCTGGATAGATTAAATAGTAATTCTAATGGAAAATA
>NW_017305767.1:518637-521966 GCF_001594115.1 Trachymyrmex septentrionalis | reverse complement strand
TCGAAGCTGGATCTTTTAATGCTTTAAATAATTCAATTCTGTGAATTATTATATATATTACACTGAAAAAAATGGTCTGGATAGATTAAATAGTAATTCTAATGGAAAATAGACGAATCAGAATTTTCTGGTTAAATCTATTAGAATTCTAGTTGAGATAACTAGAATTCTGATTAATATAATTATTCTGATAAAAATAGGATTTCTAGTAAATTTTACTATAAAATAGAATAAAAAAATAAAATATTAGAAAATTCTGATTCGTCTATATTCAATCAGAAATTTGTGTGTGTGTGTGTGTGTGTGTGTGTGTGTGTGTGTGTGTGTGTGTATACATACTATATTTGTAATCCTTCGAACTGCGCGCCGAATTGTTTTTCCGGACTATAAACGCAATTAAACTACTTTAGTAATCGCGAATTAAATTGACAAGCAATTTTAATAATTTGATGCTCAATCATATTATAAAGATGTTAATATATTGAAAAACTCTAAATAAATTTATTGCGAAAAATATTACTTCGGCCGGAAGTCGAATCTTTTATATTCCGTATGTCTTAAGCCTTTAGACTACCGAGACACAGGGAGAATTTTTTAAAGGAAAAGTTATTAAATCCAGAATAAAATAATATTTGACATCGCGATTTCGTACCAAATGTTATGACGCTACCATTGTGCATTAAACATCGGATAAAGATTTATCTAAACGTAAAAATATATATATTTAAATTATATATGTTACTCTTGTTTCAAGATAAGTCGATCTTATTAGAGCTTACATATATTCTTGGCATTGAAAAATGGACATATTTGGAAAATTTTTTCAGGGAGTAAAATTGAAAAAAAAAAATAAAAAGGAATAAATTGGAAAAATAATAACTCCACGTTGTTTCTTAATATTTTATTTAGATAAAAATTTTTTTCCATATAATTCGGTATATAAGCCCGTAATCTGTAGCAACAATCTCTACACAAAAATTTAGGCTCCATGGATAGTGAAAAACACAAAAATATACAATTTCCAATACTCTTCTAAAATAATGTAATTAAGAGCCATGGATTCAAATTTTTGTATTTGTAAAAAAATAAGAAAATTAGAATTATTTTGAAAAATTTTTTTGTTTAAAATTCAGACTTTTAAATTTATTAGAAAAATATCGAAAATTAAAATAAAAAAAATAGGCCGATGGCCCTTAGTTACAACATTATTTTAGAAGGCGATACTGAAATTTTAATATTTTTAAATTTTTATAGGAAATTAGAATTATAGTTTTTATCTCCATAAAGCCCAGATTTTCATGCAACGACTGTAAATTACGGAGTCTACGTGTAACTAAAATGGACGGAATTTTTTTTTGTATAAATAAAATATCAAGAAGCAACATATACATATTATTAGTTTTTTAATTTATTTTATTCTTTTTCTGAAACAAAATTTCCAAATCAATTTTTCTTCATTGAAAACGTAATGTGTAAGACAAATTCGACACGTTCGACATTCCGGATCACAAATATTAAAATTAGTTCTGATAAAGTGACGAGATCTTATAACTCTCTTTAATGAATTTAAGAATATCCGAAGAAGAATGAGGAATTCCGAAAAATCCTAACATGTTTGAAGTCCATTAAGCGTCCACTTCAGACTTGGAAATCTATAGAGTGACTTATTCTTGACGGATTAACCAAGTTATTCTGCTATGATTGTTTGCTGAGGAAAACTTCAAAGAGAATCAAAACATTCAATACTTTAAATAAAGAAGACATCACGAAAAATTGGAGTTAAGTCAACCTTCCATTAGTATTGCGTATCTTTTCCCGCGACTCTTATTAGCCTTGAATTGGTTATTATTGTTATTTTAAGAAGTGAGAGTCCTGTTAAAATATTTTATTAATATGTAAGCCCTTAATTCGGAGAAGGAATTATTGTTCTAATCTTAATACAATTTTATTTTTACGCTGCAAATGTTGCGATAAGAATACGTCAGGAATACTTTTGTCTTGTTATTATCATACTGAAAGAAAAGATTGGTGGCTGCAGCAAATTAGATAATTAAATATGGCATAGCATTTTTAATTGGCTGCAACAACCAAAAATTGGCTGTTGCATTAATTAAAAATGCTATCCCATATTTTACTATCTAATTTACTGCAACATCCAATCTTTTCTTTCAGTGCAGAAATCCATTTCGAGAAGACATTTTCGTGCAATCGTTTTCTATCAATTGTAATTGAAAGGGAAGGGAAAATTTGTAAACGACATGCACCAGAACGTTCCGCACTGCATGTTAATCGAATAAAACTGTTTTGGCCTTTAGCACATGTTCTCGGTCTCGTTGAGACAATACGTGCTGTCGCGAATTCGTCATTGCAACGTTCATTTGATCTGAAAACGACGTTTTAGAAGCACATTAGTACGTTTTGCAAATAGTTAATTACCTTCGCTTAATGACGCTGAAACTGTTACAGCAGATAGTCTAGAGTAAATAGTACCGTATGATAAGTACAGAGCAAAGCGATAACGTACGCGTAACGCGTTCGAATCGTAAACAGAATCGTGAATTGCGGAGTGAATTCGCATAAATAGCGGCTAAAACCTAACAACCGTATTGTTCTATAACTGTTATGCAGCCAACATCTTTTTTTTTTTCACGGCAATTTACTGCCGTTCAGTCGTGCTCGTGGCACTATAGCGGACCGCGCATTATTTTCAATTTTAATCAGATTTACTTTCTACTTAGAAGAAACCCCGTTGCCCTGGTTTACCAAAATTACATAAACTCTCTAATTGAATTGAATTTTTTTCCATGAAAAACGATGCAGATATCGGGTCAGGAGTAAAATCAGCTAATTAGCGTATAAAACATTCAAAGCAATTTGCTTACTTATATCTAAGAGATCAACCTACTTATACCTATCTACGAGTTACTATCTTATTAAAAAAAAAAATATCGAAAAATATAATTTGTTTTTAAATTGTAAATTATTGAAAGTGAAAGTTTTGTCGAATCGCGATATGCAAATATTAGATAATATATATAACTTTAATTCATCATTTGTCTTTAGTCTCTAATCTACATTTGTTTTTTATTATTAATTTCTAATAATATTGTAAATTATGGTGTTATTGTATAATCTTTAATATTATAATATTAACAAATAAGCTTCATATATTTTATAAGAATATTTTACATTTATAGAGTTGAAATTAATTAAGGTATTCGCTTTGAATAGCTCTTTGCAATTGCGAATGACATTTTGAAAAATGTTTGAAACCCATTGCAGTTTGTCTTCAGCTAACTATTGTACTTAAAAGACGACAACTTATATAT
>NW_017305767.1:517340-518537 GCF_001594115.1 Trachymyrmex septentrionalis | reverse complement strand
ATTTTGAAAAATGTTTGAAACCCATTGCAGTTTGTCTTCAGCTAACTACTTAAAAGACGACAACTTATATACACTGGATAATTATCGATTCTATCGTTGGTACATACCCGTCGCATTTATTCAAGAGTTTCAATTACTTCATTTGAACTACCGGCACACCAACGCGAGCAATACGAATGTGCGAATAATTATTTCCCTTTAATCGTCTCTTTATTGGTACTTTATATGTATTGCGCGAGATGCTTTAGCCGTTCGCTTTGCACAAAGTGCAAAATATAACATGAAAAGTATACGTTTATTATACTTCCGGGGCCTCCTTATAAAGTACGAGATACAATAAAAAGCGATAATTAAGCGTCCAATTAATCTACGTTACGATACTCGGGACGTTCGCCTTTCATCGACGACGCTCGCATTAATTATCGCCGTGAAAAGGACCTGCTTGGTGAATCGTGGACGACCTCGGTGCCGACATTTACAACACCATTTACGTTACTATTGCTAAGGAACAAGGTGACCAGCACGCGACCAGAACCAAGAACCCACTTCGATACGGTTAACGGTGTAAGGAAACGCTCTGGTGGCCGCGTAAGATATTCGTTATGTGCATACACATTATATATTACATGAGTGCCTGCCGTACATTGCCCGTGCTCATCGTATGGGTCACGGTAGGCCGTATTTTTCGAGATCGCTTGTTTGCAATCATACCGTATCGTGGATATCAGATCGGTCCGTAAGCGCATCCGCATTTACCACGTTGGCGTATTTACCGTGATTGGTTTCTGATACGTACGAATTGAAAGGATTACCGATCGGAGCGACAAATTGCTGACGATGTGAAAAGGTAAGTGTGTTATTAAAAGCTTTAAATTGTGATTTATTCCCATCTCGTTTTAGAATTTCACGAAGATATGCATCGCGAATCGATTTGATTCATATACATATTGATCATCAAGATAAATCGATAAAGTTAATAAAGATATCTTTAAATAACAGTGTTACTTATCGAGATATCTGCTTAGAAAGTCAACTTTAACGTTTTTTATGTAATTTGTAATGTTATTGAGAAAAAAAAGAAAGTTATTTGGAAAAGGAAATTCTGTTAAAATAATTAATTAAAGTAGTTCTACACAACATATTATTAAATAGTTTAATTTATATTAAACTATTTGATAAATTTCTAATGATAATGAA
>NW_017305767.1:509702-517240 GCF_001594115.1 Trachymyrmex septentrionalis | reverse complement strand
AATATAACATACTATACTTCGTATATTAACATTTTGATAAACTTGTAAAAGATTTGTAAGTGTAAAATGAGATTGTGAAATTATATTAAATATAAGAATATTTTATTTTATTAGAATTATATATATATTCTAGTTTAAAAAAAATTTAATGGTAGGCAAAAAGGTTTATATATTGTTAATATAGAGTTTATATAGAGTGTCAAGTTTATAAATTCATGGTTGCATAGATAGCTAGGGCAGATTGTTAAATTCATAGACGCAGATAGTTCAAGGCGTAGATCGCTAGGTTTGTGCACCGGTACATTCTCAAATCTAGACGTGCAAATTGCTTTACACATCGCTAAGTTCACGAATTGTTAGAATCTTTGAAACTACAAATTGGAATCACAGGTCCACGAGTATCTTGATTGATACAAGTCTTCAAACTTGTAAATTCTTATCTTCGTAAAATCTTGTTTAGTAATTTATCTTAATTTATTTACTTATAAAATAATGATCTATAAAATGACTTATCAACCAGTTCCAGTTTTCCTCTCGTGTTTTTTTTCTTGTCAATAAATCTTCGAATATTTTCACACATAAAAATAGAATAAAAAAATATTATATTAGCTGCACGTTCAGCAGAAAAAGCAGCTAACTATTTAATTGCTTACTAAAGCTTACTATTTAATTGTATTGCTGACTAAAACTACATTAAAAGTAATTCCAAGTAAAACACTGTCTCAAAACTTTATGTTATAAATTAAACATAAGATATCTTAAAGATGACATATACATATTTTTTAAATCGTTCCATAAGAATATAATGATAAATATATGTCTTTACATACATGAATAGAAAAAAAGAAAATAAGAATGCTTGATAAATTGCGTGCGTGTGCGCGAGATATTTATAGTTTAATATAATTTTAATTTCAAGAGGAAGAACTTTTTCAACTTCTAAAAATTACAACTTCAAGAATTTGGAATTACAAATCGTGAAAATCAAGAATCTAAAAAATCGACAAAGAATTGAGAACATAATAAATAAAACGATTACACTATTTACAGTTCCAAGAATTTTCCAAAGTTCTAAGAATTTTCTTTTAGCTGAGTAGTCATAATTTTTAATTTAAATATGACTATTGGATTTTCTTACATGTCTTCATTCTGAGTTATCTGATATGCTTCAAAGATAAGATATTTATAATAATAATGACTATAAATATAAATCTTACTAATGTCATTGATCATTTATTCATTACGCGCAATGTATATACAATGTATACCGTTATAGGCATATTGCATCAAAATTATGCTTCTTCAGAATTAATTTTTCTAAGCATATCATTAGAATTCTTATTATATTCTTTCAATTAACGGATTATTTGTACTGTTATGACTTTTTTTATCGTATTTGGAGCGTTTAATAAAGCTGTTACATATGGTAATGAAATTACAACTACCGGAATAAATCCGTGCAAAGGTGCTTTGCAATGTGAGATAAACTTACGTTGCAAATTTACATTTGCGCTTTCGTATTTGTCAAATTTGCGATGCCCATTTCGTTTGAGGTTACGTTTATCTAATACTGAAAAACGATTTTGATTTAAAATTCATTAAAAACGAAACATAACGTGTAAATTATATGAACAGTTGGAAATGGCACTTTTTCTTTTTTTTTAGAAGAATTGAAAGATCCATAGTGAAAAAAGAGATATGCAAGAACAGCTAAGAAAAAATCAAAGTGATTAATTTTTTTCTTTTCAACTTAATTTCAATTTTAGGAAATTAATAACAGATTTTAAAGTAAAGCTCGTAAAGAATATGCTTTAATAAAAGATAGTGATTATTTGATAAAAATGTAAAAAATTTACAAACTTTTTATAAATTAAATATTTTTCTCAGAAATTAATATAATATAATATAATTTTATATACATTCAAAATCTTAAAAGAAAGAATATCTTTTTTAAACGCGCAGTTTTAAAGTCAAAACTTATAAACTTTTTTTAATTAATTCTTAAATTACTTTAATTTATGCAAAACAGAGCTTAATTAAATTGATTAAAATTTGTTTTACTTTGTTGATATTTTTTAATTCTCTTTCATTTTTATGACGATTTTCTTTGTATAGGCAAAAATAAATGACGAAGGACCGTTTCTTTTTTTCTCTTTTCTTATAAAAGTCTGTACATTTAACTTATTCGGTAAATCTAAATCTTAAATGAACGCCAGGAATGCGAGAGGAAGTTATTTAATTGTAAGTAAAGCCATCAACAATTGTCGTCCGTTAATATTTGGAAACTCTTTGTGATGCCGGGGCGTAGTCAATATTCTTAATGGCTTCGACGACAAGCGACTTTGATCGAAATACAAGTATTTAGATATCAAGTGTCCGATTGCGCGCGCGTATTACGTCTTCCAACGAACAATTTCCATCGTTGGACGCTGAACTTGGTTTGATAGAAATTGCACGACTCGTCTTCGACTGAATAAGATACGCGTGTCTGGATTACGTTGCTGTGATAACCTGAGAACTTTGCAAGACAAGGAAAGGAAGACTGACTTCAAATTAAGCTGAAAGCCGAATAATTAATAGTGCAAATAAATTAAAATGCGAACTATAAATTCTTGCACATTAACGTTATTACAGATTGTTTCCTTGATGTATTTCTTCTTGGATGTTACAAAATTTTTAATGCAAATAGATTAAATACACTGAAAAAAATATTTGCTGAATTTTAATAAACATTTATTTTAATAGTACTAATGAAAATGTTTAAATGCTTAAATCAAATAAATATATGTTTATATTTAGTAAATATTTCGTTAATAATTGAAACAAATATTAAAACTTAGTAAATTTTTTTTTATAGTGCACATATGTATTTTTTATAAAGATTGTTAGATAATTAAGATAATTGAATAGGATCTATAAAGAAAGAATAATGTAAGTATGTAAGAATATATTATAATATATATATATGTATGTATATATATATATATATATATATATATATATATTATGTATATATCATATAACATATCACATAATATATTTCTTTTATAGAAATTTGTATTTTATTATGAGAACATTTCAAATAATTCTTTAAATTCAAATCAAAACTGTCATAAAAATTCTATATCGTTAGAATTAAGATGACGACTTTTAAAATAAATCGGATTACACATTCACATATATTCATAGTATTTTGTTTTGTAGTAATACGATTAATAAAACGACATGCACGTACATTGGTCGGAGCAAAAGTTTGTAACGCTACATCATTTGATCATGTTCTACATATTTTTAAAAAAATTTGACAGTTATATTGTACTATTTAATAGAGCAAAGTTTCAGCTCTAAGAATCTGTTTTTAATTGAACAATTGATTTTTAATGAATTATAAGAAATCAAAGTTAAAATCCTTTTTTTATTTAATCCGCGATAACAAAAAATCTTAGGAACATTTTTCAAAAACGATTTTATAGAGAAAACTTTAAACTTTCATGTTAGAAAGTTAAAAATTATCCTAAGTTTTTTGACAGGTCCACGAAATGATAAGATGTCTATGTAAAAATTACTTTGCGTGAAATTTATATATAATACAGAAACTCAAAAGACGTGTGATTTTTCAAAAGTAAAGATTTTAAGCTTTAAAACTTTCTTCCAAAATTTAAACTTTATTTATTATTTTTAACAAAGTTATTCGAATTTTGAAGTTCACAGAGTTACGAACTTTTGTTTCAACTCAGTACATACGAGATCAGAATTTTATTTTTCATGGAGAACAGAATAAACATAACGGGAAAGAATAGAATATAGCTCGAAATCTGCCACGCGAGACGAAGCGGTTACGATTGGCCAGGCAAAGCCGGACAGTCCTCGGTCTTTTATTTCGGTCTCATTCGAGGAGAACCGCAAACCTTCTCTTTATGACTTCATAAATCCCGTTTTTTTTTAATGCCACTTTAGCACTGCGGCTCGTTCATCCGCGGCATCGGTGTCCTCGGTTACAATTCGGTACAGTTAAATCTTTCGACGCACGAGACGCGTAACTATCTGCTAAATAAATCGTTGAGGCTGCCTGGAATTTAGGGAGATAAAAGTATGTTAATTGGAGGATGTAAAACGTGAAACACAGTACTGAAATGTGTCACCATATCGAAGAATTTTTTAGTAACTAAAGAGAAGAGAGAAAGAGGAAGAGATAAAGAAAGAAATGGATAAAGAAACAGTCTATAGAAACGAAATAAAACTGACGAAAAATAACTGTTTAAAGATAATAAAATTAAATGGTTCGTTGAGAGATAAATCGTTTTCCAAAATGGAATTCAACCATAAAAGTTCGGTTTTTTATTAAACAAATAAATAGTTGAGGCAAGAGGAAAATGTAAAGTTTCTTCATAATACATGAGTTAGCTGATATTAATTAAAAAAAATTAATTAGGTTTCAACATTGGTATAAAAAATTTGCAAATGTCGATCTTCTTCTGATAAAAAAATTATGGCATGAGAAATAAAATTTCAATCGAAACAGAACAACGATAATGTTCAGTCACGATAATGTCAAAATGATAATGTTAAAATGAATCACGATTGAAAAATGATTTTTTCTAATCACTTTGGAGTTAATTTGATATCATTTTAACTTAATTGTGTTCTACTTTGGAAAATATTAATTCTATAGATAAAGATACATTATTGTAATAAACAAAATAGCTATAAAGGTAACTCATACTTTCTTCAAGCGAATGAAATATTATTCAGAAACACTGTGTTACTTATGTTACACTTTTTGGTACCTACAATTAACTTATTCAATTATTGCATAAAAATTTATATATCATCGAACGCAACATCTTTGCGCCGTCAAATTCTATCGATTGTATGCATAATTAGAATTTTAATCGCTTATAAACGGATTAATTTTAACTCTAATTTAAACTTTAAATCGAACGTATTCTAATTAAATTTCAGTTAAACTTTACAACGGGGAATTGTGTTTTCGGTAACGCGCGGACCCTCTACGGATCGCGCGACGACGCGAGAATAAATAAACGTCCCGGCGATATATATTTCAACGAATCCATTATAAAAATTTTTACATCGTGTCCATCAGGTACACATTGTTACGCGATATTGCGTGTAATGCAGGTATAGATATATTGGAAAGAATGACCGTGCGGTACTTTACGTACATGAATCGTTTTACACGAAGGAATTATGACGATATACATACATAATCCTCTCGATACTTTCGCGCGCGCACGTGTGTTAAAGTATTCGGACATATCGCGTTTCATGGCGAAATTAGTTGCCGTACACCCATCGCGGGGAGATGTCCGACACAATTCAATTATTTCGTCATTTGGGGAGGCCATTAATATTTCAAATGTATCAAACGTATCGGCCGGCCGATCGTGCGGTTCGCTTTAAATTGCCCGTTATCGTATTTCGTCGCCTCGAATGCCATGTATTAATGGGGTGCATTTTTAATTATCCTCGGCGAAACCACGACGCATACTTCCATTCCCGTATGCTTGTATATACTCTTTCTTTCTCTCTCTCTCTCTCTCTCTCTCTCTCTCTCTCTCTCTCTCTCTCTGTCGATTTCTTTCTCTTTCGCGCAGGGGTTTGAGAAATTAAAGTAGATCGACGCGAGGAGAGCGGAGCATTATTTTCGACGCGGCATGATTTAATGACGTAATATAGAAATACATCGAACGTCGGGTTTTTCGCAAAATAGAGCACTGCGAGAGGGATCGTTTCGCTTGCTCGTCCCAGTGAAATGAAAATCGTCAGAATCATTCCTTCAGTACAAAATATCTTTGAGGCCTCGCATGGTGGCCTCTTTCCCCAACGGAAATTAATTAAGATTGTCATTAGCGGTAGATATTACGAAGTCGTAGCGACAGTGCTACGTAAAAAAAAAGAAAAAGAAAAAACGACGACGAGTTCGACGGGCGGTAAATAAATAGGGAAAATGAGTTGGGAGTTGCAAGGAGTGTAATTAAATGTCACAGGATAAAAGAGAGAGAGACGCTCGAAGATGGAATAGATAATTAATATTCCTTTCTACTAGCTGTTTCGCTAATATCAAATTTTATCGACAGAAACAGCGGATCTTGATAATTGTGAAGTAAAGTTTACGTAATATTACTAAGTGATTTTCCTTCTACGTATGTAAAAGGATTACGCATCGCGGTTGACAGGAGTCAATAGAAGAGATCAGTGGCAGTCTCCTTCGATAAAAGCAACATTTTTTTTAAACATCACGTAGATTCATAGCGTGACAACTGTCATCACGCAATGTCAAACAAATCCCTGGCGCCGCGCGACAAACATAAGTCACCAAGAACGGATGATATGGAAATCTACTGGTCGTCCATCATTCACGATCGACCTGATTTATCCGTAAAAGTCGTCCAAAAATCGTCCTTCATGTCGATAAAGATTGTACAGCGTGTTTTAACTTTCGTTTAGCAAAACTTAAAGTAAGAATTGCAAGATTTAAAATATTGTAAAATATTCTCTCGACTAAAATTTTAACTAGAGGTCTCCAAATTGCATATTTTTTTTTAATCTTTAAAAAATTAAAGAATCGGAGCTTTAAAGTAATTAAAGTTACGTTGTTTGAAAGGACGTGGGCAAAAGTTAAGTTTTAAATTGAAAATTTTGATAAGCTAAATTGGATAATTTCCTTTAAACTGAGAAATAAAACTTGAATTTACTTTCGAAAGTTCCTAAAAAAGAAAATTTGTACTAAACCCTTCGCCTCATGACAGATTTATGAAAAGGCAGCAGAGGAACGGTGCAAATCAAATACCGAGTAACTTGCTACTTGAGAAGAAGTTTGCGAAGCTTCAATATCACGAATGCGCACTTTCAGAGTATATTAAATAAATAAAGAAATAGTTTTAATATATTATAGCATATTATATAACTTTACGTATTTATATACAATGAGTGCAAAAAGTATTCGTACAGAGAAAATGTTTTTTTTATGAAAAAAAGCTTTATTTTAAAAATAAATATTTTTTCTCAAAGAGAAAAATGTCAATTCCAACCCACTTCCAGAAAGAGAAACATCAATTCCATGACTCATTTCTCTTTGAGAAATGAGTTATGGAATTGATGTCGAATCAATATATCGATACGATGATTTCAACACAATTTGACGTCGATTCGACGTTTAATTGACGGTCATTTCTTGCTGGGTAATTAACAGTTTATTCATAAAAAATAAAATAGACTGTTTCTTAAAATTATATATGTATATACAAAATATGTATTAATTATAGAAAATATATCATCTGAAAAATAATCGAAAATTAAAAATTCTATTGTTTGGATGCTCAAAAAGTATTCATACAGTCAAGAAATTTAGTTTTTAAAATCAGAAATACATGCAAAGCTCGCTTTGTTTATGTTAGGACAGAATATATTCATTGTATAAAATTGCTAATTAATGTTTATTTTCTACAAATAAAACTTTTTTTTATAAAAAATTTGCTTATACGAATATTTTTTGCACTCACTGTATATAAAAAAAA
>NW_017305767.1:506166-509610 GCF_001594115.1 Trachymyrmex septentrionalis | reverse complement strand
TGCTTAAATAATAATAAGAACAAACATTATACAAATTTAATGTAAATTTATATTCCTATTTTATTTTGTATCTTATCAAAATAATTAAAAAAATATAAATAATGTAAAAACTAACAAAATGTAACTAAGGACGAGTCGGGAATTCTCCGTTTTACTTTTCAATCAAATATCTAACAATTTATCTGACAGACTCTTTAAATTTGTTTTCCTTGTTGAAACATGGAAAAAGAGAAAATGAGAGTTTATAACCAGCGTTAAAAATCTTTTGTCTCTGTATAAAATGAAAATATTTTCGACATTAACCCCGTACCGGCCACAGACTCACCGTGCAAAATCCAGCGATCAGAACTCTCCACATGATTTTGTCGAGCTATTTATCTCTTTCTCTCTCTCTCTCTCTCTCTCTCTCACGTTGTACACTTCCCCTCGTTAACTCGAGAAATGTTTACCAGACACTCGAGACACTCTTTCGAACCGGAGGACGCGCCGCCGGCAAAGGGATGCAATTTTGACGAAGATCCTCGATGGACTGAAGACGCGTGTACCAAGCCGGAGCACGCGGAGGACTCCTTTCCCCCGATGTGTCCAGCCGGCGTACACCATCCTCCCGGCGAGAAGGGGCCGCTGGCAGAAATCGGGGAACCAAGAGAGAACCACCGCCGCACCGACCCGTCCAGAGTACTGTTAATGCATGCTCAGTGCCTCGGCTAACAACCAGCCTCGCTTCGTGCCGCTCGCGCGCTCGTCCATCGACGGCCTCGAACGAACACCGCTGACTTCTGTCTTCGGACCAGGTCCGAGGATCTGACCCAACAGTGACCAGACGTCCTAGTTTCCGTCGAGCCTCTTCAAGACACGCACGCGACCATCCTAATCGCACTTGATCTCGTTTGGGGTTTGCTCGGTCTTTGATTTCTACGTTCCATTTCTTTTCATCGAACTTTATCTAGCTTCCTCCTCTATTTTTATATCCGGCATTAGTGTAATTCTTTCTTTTTTCTTTTTTCTTTTTCTTTTCGAATGTAACAGCATAAATTTGTGCATTGAAAAAATACAAACGTTTATCATAGATGTAATTTTATTCCGAAGTAATATATTAAGTTTGTTATATATTGCGTTGTTTGCATTCTTTGCACTCTCAGCCTCTTTGCGCTCTTTCTTTCTCTCTCTCTTTTTAACATTCGAATGTATATTTATCTCGTTTCAAGTGCAAAAATTTTTAGGGATTTCGAGCAGTGTGAATGGACTTATGACTTATAATTATGAATTTTTTTTACAGAACTCCGTTCGAGATGTGAGTATCTACAACGCCTTATTAAGAAGAGCGATTGAAAAAATAAGGTATTAATAATATTTGGCTTAAAAACAACTAGAAAAGGATTTTCTAGTTGTGCGAGTAAGAAAAGCGTATACATTTCTAAGATATATTATGCCGCTTCATCTTTTAAACTTATTTTACGAAACGCGTCATGGTTTATGATTATGGTGTCTTGCTGCCAACGTTAAATCAAGTTACGGGACTGATCTATAGTCGTAAGAGAATTTCAACAATTCTGTTCCTTCTGCTTGCGAGTGCATTTCAGTTTAAGAAGACCAGTAGAACCAGCGAGTCGCGAAATATTATGCGATTCTGACACGCATAATAGGCGAATTGCTTAACCGGTTATTGACTTCCTCTGCTTGGATGAATTCTAGGTCAATATTTATCTCATCGATGTTGAACATTATATTGAGAAGAGGGGGAATTTTTATTTAAATAGTTTAAATTAAAAAAAAACAACCCTTAACAAAAAATCCTTCAATTGTACAAGTATTTTGTTTCTTTTTATTCATCGAATAATCAAATTCAAATTTTATTGCAATCGTAGTGTTAATAAATAATGGAATATATATTATTTGAGAGATAGATGTCCAGTTACTTGCATTCAGTTTATCTAATCTTGAAAAGAAGAGGGGGAAGTCGAAAGCTTTTCCGAAAAAAGACCGAATATAAAAATCAAGATTAGGGAGTTTCTTTTTTTCTTAAATTGAAATTTGTGCCGTAATAACATGATAAAATTACATTTCTGTTGTCTACGATTTTGTAATTGGAGTCTCATTTTGTGAAAATTGACACTTTGCGTCGCGACAGGTCGCTCTTCTCGAGATGTGATATATCGCTACATGGAATGGTGGATTAAGTGCTTATCGGCGTCATGTGCTACCGTAAAAAGTGAGAATGACAGCCCGGGCGCTGAACATTCGCACAGACTTTACTGTACTTGTCATTGACTGAGTGACTGATAGAGCACGATGCTCGCGCGGTGTCACGCGTTCTCGAAACGCGCGTAATAGTAGCAACAGTCCACTCGGGAACGAAGAAATTGCCCTTCCGTTATTTTTCGCATGCCTGCCCCGTTGTTTAACTTGGAAGCGGACGGTTTTTTATTTTATCACCGAAATAAATCGTTTATCCTCGTTGCATACTGATCTACATTGTACTATTTACACATCAAAAGGATTCCCCGAATACTAATCGTCGAATGTTCTAAATCAGTTTTTCAAAAAAACCTACTTTTTGTTTATTTAATTCGCATTTTTATGAAACAATATATCTTATCAAATTATTATTAAATACATGTTGTAAAATTGTTTACATAATTGATGTCTGACAATATAATAATATATAAATTATTATAATACATACTCAATAGAACGATTCTTTGGCGTTTATTTCATGTAAAAAAGTCCATATAAACATGTGTCCTAAACGGTTTAGTTTCTGAAATAAAAAAATTTAAACGTGTAGTAATAATCTGTTTATTTGAAAGAAATACAGCTTGAAATAGTCAGAAACTTGTCAAAAACAGAAAAACAAAAACAGGCTTCACAGTTCTTCTGATGAAATAAAACAATTAGATGAATTGTTGAAAATGTCCACCTTGCGCCATGATACATCCATCGAGCCTTCTTCTTAAAGATTGACGCTCAAAGATACCAGATGTGTTACGTATTGCCTCGCATGAAGCAACTATTCGATTCCTCAAATCATTCTCATTCTCAATTGGGGTGGTACAAACCAATGATTTCAAATGGCCCCCAAAGGAAATAATTCAAAGGATTTAAGTCTGGTGATCTAGGATGCTTTGACTTTGACTTTGTTTACGGTTGTGCGAATGATAACTCATGTGAAATAAGGCATATTTATACAGGAAGATATCTCCAACGCAATTTACCGTTTCGTCAAACATTTGCGAACATTCACCTGTATTTCGGAAACTAAGCCGTTTAGGACACATGTTTATATGGACTTTTTTACTTGAAATAAACCAAAGAATCGCTCTGTTGAGTTCCCTATTGATCCTTTCATTGCGCAGCTCCTAAGAGATCTTTGATCACCAGCGCCGTTCGGATCCCGGCGTTAAACTGTAGGCCCCATATGACTAATAGACAGCCTTCTTATTT
>NW_017305767.1:495296-506066 GCF_001594115.1 Trachymyrmex septentrionalis | reverse complement strand
GTTGAGTTCCCTATTGATCCTTTCATTGCGTAGCTCCTAAGAGATCTTCGATCACCAGCGCCGTTCGGATCCCGGCGTTAAACTGTAGGCCCCATGATTAATAGACAGCCTTCTTATTCCTACAATCTTTATTAATTTCTAGGAAAATAATAAAATACATACGTATGTATCTTCTTCTGAAGATTGTTTTATTCTTTTTCTTATTATTTTTCGTATATATACGAACAAAGAAGAAATATAAGAGATGGGAAACACATCTCCACGCTCGGTTACGAGCAAAAGGAGAGAGAAACAGAAGTCGCACATAGTAACGATTCTTTTACACGAAGATGTTTTCTATTACAAATATAACGAATGAATCGAATTTGTCGGGAACGAAACTTTTATCGAATCTGTATTTGTCATCTATGTATATCATCATGCATGCAACTGACGTTTACTATATTTTGATATGATTCAAACGTAGGTTATTCTATTATATTCTATAACTAACTGTATAAATATATATAATTAAATTAAAAATATAACTTTTTGACAGTTCTTTAAAATAATAATAATTTATTGCATAAAGATATGGGTAACATGACAAATAAGTGCAAAGAGTATGAATGAAAATAACTCATTTATCATACGTTTTAACTATAATATAAATCCTTTATCTAATATAAAATTTTTAATTGTAATTTATTTAACCGAAATTATTATCTCATTTCTTCTTATCGATCCTGTAAACGATCCTATTTCTACATTCCAATTAAAATCACTATTATTTACAATATATTGTATATTTTTAATTGTTTTCCAATTTATTGGCATTTAAAAAAAAAATATGGATATGGATTTACTCACAACTTTTCTGGAAAAAAAAATAAATAAATAGAAACCAAAGTAAATATAATTAAATAAACTACACGTTAAACAGTTTATTATGTAACAAAACTATTTTAATTAATATAATGTGTTTTTATTGCGGGCTTTCGATGGAATTTATTTAAAGGTTCGTAAACAACAGTTATCAAAAATAAAAGATAATTTATCTAAAAAGAAAGAAAATATTCATTTTACAATAATTCACATTTTATCGCCGCTGGGGTATAAAAACATTCCAGATAACTTCCCGAGTTAACACGCATATAAACCCGACGTTTAATGACATTCACGGTTTTAAATTAATTCTTACACGACAGAGTAATAATCGAGAAAAAGTCGATGCAGCCGTCGTTATACAGGGTCTTCAAAAAGTCTGGAAATGCTAAAATATTTTGAAAACGATCAACTCTAGCGAAAAATATATAAACGCAAAGTTGTAGGACTTCAAGAAATCTAACTGATGATAAGAGGTTGATCTTGGATGGAGTCTGCAAGATCACATGAAGGTCAAGTTGAATTTTTTAAATGGAACTCCCTATTTTTCATTGTATATTCTTATAGCACACCTCGAGAGCTTTCCAAAACACTATAATAAAATAATTTTTCATGAAATACTTTTCGAGTTATAAGGCTTGAGGAATGTCGTTCAGGATCATGTTCTGGATAACATTTGTCAATGGAGGTTATTACTTTTAATTTTTATTTTTACCCAACAATGAATTTTTAGTACAAAAATGAAATTAAGAGGAATAATCTCCAATGGCCTTGATTTTGAGAAATGTTATCCAGGACATGGATTCTGAACAATATTCAAGAGGTTTTAGCTAATACCGGCGATACTGTAATTTTCAAGCCTTATAATTATATATTTGAAAAGTACTTGATGAAAAAACATTTTATTATAGCATTTCGAGAAGCTCTTGAAATAAGCTGTAAGACTGTGTGATAAAAAGAGGGGGTTCCTGTTGCAAAAATTCAACTTGACCTTCATATGACCATGCAGACTCCACCCAATCTCAACCTCTTTATCATCAGTTACGTAGATCTTTTTGAAGTCCTACAACTTTGCTTTTATATTATTTTTTTTTTACTAGAGTAGAGATCGTGATTTTCGAGATATTTCAGCGTTTCCAGACTTTTCGAAGACCCTGTTATACATCCCCAACGTCTTCGTACTCTTCATTCGTTGTCATCCGCGATTCGTCGGCGTTCGCTATGGTCCGCGACGTTGGGAAGGCGCGTTGCACGCGCTGTTACATCAGCGCCGACGTAACAGCCGGCGAGGCGCTAACAATTACGTCGTTAATCATGAACTTGCACGCGCAAACTTGCGAGCGCGAGCGAAAGGCTCCGTCGATCGGAAGTCCGACGTGGCGAGACGAGCGAATTCTGCGAGTGCCTCGCGGAAAAGAACGCGAGGAACGTCGCAAAAACTGGCTCACTCGCGCACCGCTGACCTCGCCGCTGCATCCGCGGCGCTTTTTCTCGCGGTCTCGAAGTCACGGTGAGATTCACTCGCCGCCGCGAATTCGACAAGAGCGAAGCACCGCGCGTTGACCGTGATGTATCCCGCCATGCTTCCTAACGACCGAAACCGCGAAACGCAAGACAACTCCGCGGTCCGTTAACTTAAATGAAGCTTTTTTTGATATATAATAAGCGCCTTTAATACTTTTAGTACACATAGACCTGACGTTATTATTAATAATTAAATAATTACACCTTGTGTTACAGCTTGCGTCACGCACTCGTTAACAAGATTAAAAGGCTGCCTCGAAACCAAAAAACGGCTGTACAATTATTGTTTACAAAGATAAAATTATATTACGTTTATCATTTCGATTCGAAATGGTCCTCTAATTTTATTTAAAAAAAAATGTGTTTCTACAACAGTAACGAAGTTCTTAGCTCGCTGTAAAATCCCTCGTTAATTAATTATTTGTGTATAAGCAATTAATTACTTATTTATTTGCGTAAACAAATAATTCTTTTGCTCCGCATGCGTTGCAGCGAAGCATTTAATTTATTCATATTCGCTATGTCATCTCCATCACAGCCGATGTCGAGTCCCGTACGTGCCTATCAACTATTAGATTAATCAGTGTAAAAGCGTATATAGCGGTTGTACGTATGAACGACGGTCGTTTTCGATACCGCAATTTGCAGCGTAAATAAATACGTTTATTGATCAGTCCACTTTCTGCGTTTTGTGCACTGCGCGTTTATTCGCGTATATAAACAATTCATTTTCTTCCTCGTCGAGCGATCGAAAAATAACGGACGCATAACGGTTATTAATGATAAGCTCACCGAAACGAATTTTCGCCATTTCAAGTTTCGTGTATCTCTACAGGAAATCTCCTTCGATTCACCTATTTCTCACAAGGTTGCGAGATAATTTCGTGGCGAGTTGAATTCAATTTTCACATTCATGAATTATCATTATGGTGCCTCCCTTTCGATCGTTAAAATAAGCGAGCTATCTTGTTTTAGATAAGCTTGAGACCGTGCAATTTCAGAGAATACCTCGACGGCCACACATCAAGCTTCCATTATACAATTGTAAACTCGCGCTAAGATCAGTCTGAGAGATTACATCGCGCTATCGTAATTTAAAATTTATATAGGATGCGTTAGGAAAAAAATTCCGCTATAATTAAAAATGTAAATTCGATGATATCGGTACGTTCAGCGATTTAATAAATATTTACGAAATTATAATGTCATACTTGATATTAATATTCAATATTATTTAAAAATGGATTAGCTCGCTCAGAATTAAAAAAGCTTACGATAAATTATTGGATTTAAAATCAAAATGATCACTCACGAGCTAACTCGTGCACTCACATATAACACCGTCCATATCATGCAGGCGTTCCATGTTTGAAAATATCCGCAGGCGACCATGTATATATAAATTTTAAAAATTTATAATGGTTTACATTCTCTGATTTTCCAATAAACGACTAAAAAGTTACATATATTTTCTCTCTATTTATATTTTATATTTCATTAGAAATTTGAATCTTTTCTCCAAATAAATACTTATATACTTACTTTAATAATTTAATCACGATTTATTTTCTTAATTGTATGTATACAATTAAACAAAAAAACCCGTGAAATATACAGATTAATCTCTTGATAATCGCAAACGAGATATAATTCAAGATGTGAAGAAAGGTTGGAATAGAAATAAGATTTAAATGAATAATATAAAATAAGCTAATTTCTTTCTAGTCACATAATAAAGAGATACTGTCTATCTGCTGCGGTGCGAATCGGTTATATTGTTTCGTCTCATCTCTCTTCTCCTTCATTAGGCTGTTGGAGCGAGGTAACGAAAGCAGGGTATGACCGCGTGGCGGCGGTTAGCCAGCGTGTCATTAATTATCCCGATAGCTTCGGCGCTGAGCGCGCGTTATTATCAATTAAGGCAGCCCTCGGACGCGGCAATTTCCTTCTCGCCGCCTGTTACAGTGGCGATCGCGATACGAGCCGCGGCTATTTTGCTCGCCACGCTCGGCCGTTCGCGAAAAGAAATTAGACAGGATGAAGGGCGATCGGCCGATAATCGCGTTCGCACGCGAGCGGATTAAGCCCGTAGGAACGTTATCGAGGTATCGACGAACGCGGTTTGTATCCGGAAATTTTATTTACAAACACTTGAACGTTCATTGCGCCCGTTCTCTCTCAATTATTTCCGAAAATTACGCGGGAAAGTAAACTTTAAGCCGATAATACGATAACTTACTACGATTAGAGAAAGGCGCTGGTGCTAGTGTGATTATAATTGTACGATGAAATAAAGTACATACTGTATTTAAACAGTAATTACTTGGATCAAGTATTTTAAAATATTTCTATTATATATTATACATCAAAATTTATATTATAAATTTATCAAAAAAATTCATCATAAGTATCCGAAATTTATTCAGAATATATTCTGGAGTAGTAAGTTTAATGTTTAAAAACAATAAAATCAATAGGTTCTGAAGAAAATTCTAAAAAATAATAAATAAATGCCAATTTAAGCCGACATTGGTTATTAATATAAAATTCACACACAGTGTATTTTATATTGTGTAGTTTCGACCTACGGTCAAGGTCTTCTTCAGTACAAAAAAATATATTAACAAAATTATATAATGATAGCGCATACGAATATAAACTAATAATATGAAAAGCGAGAAAAAGGTGGTGGTGATGTCCGAATTAATTTTGGTCATTAAATTACTAAATTAACTAAAAAGAAAAATATTTTTCGTTTTAAAACGACCGATCCAAAAGATTAAATATAATTTAAAAAAATTTAATGTTTAATACTTCAATTAATAAGATTATTAACCTTTAAGTAGATAGGCAAGGTGTTTATAACACTCCAAATAAATTTTATATTTGATTAAGAGTTATATTTTTTAATAGCATATATGTATAGAGGTAAATTTATACTATTTATACTCTTATGAGAGAGAAAGAGAGAGAAAAGTGCAATAAAGACTTTAAGACTTCCGAGCAATACTTTTTAATCTTCTTTTTCCAGAATAAAATTTTTAAGTAGAAACTATACGTAAGAGGCTGTTTTCACCTACTTAGTTAAATTAAAATAGATTCGATTTGCTTATTATATAAAATTGCTTTTTCAATAAAATTTTATAACATTCTTTAAAAAGATTATTTTGAGTACGTGACAACACGTTTTTTTTTTACTAAAGATAATCATTACTTAAAAGAAAAGAGTAAACTGAACTTTTTTGTGTATAGTCAGGAGTTTTAAAGTTATATTGATATAATGTTAGTAATTGTATTTACAGTTTTGAAAAATATAATTGTGTGTGATATCGAAAAAGCAAGTATAAATTATACTTAAATTATAGTTGCAATCCTTCTTTTTTTACAATGTGTAATGAAAATTAATAAATAGGAAAGACACAGAAGATTCTGTCTCGAAATAAATTTGTGGCATGTTTATTTGATTCTTCTTAAAATAGTATTCTCGCTCCATACGCTATTTTTCCTCAGCCACCAACATTTTTTCAATTTGTTAAATTAATGTAATAACGAAAAAATACAATGCCTTTGATTCGTTTATTTTTAACGTTAAATAAGAGCGGGGCGGTCGATTACAACCACCGTTCGTCGAAGACACCCAGTATACGTGCATGTGTAATTGTGGGCGTGCGATATAATTTTCTCTAAAAGAAATTTGCATCCTAGACTGCACAATTGCACACGAGTGCGTGCAAAATTACGAGGGAAGGGCGGGTTGTAAGCATTGCGCAATAATGATGCTGAATAAATGAGCGTAAGAAAAACATAGTAGCATACTAATTATCCATTTTTATGTTATATTATGCATAGTTCGTGGCAGAGGAAAGATATCGCTCATTTTTTAAATTTTCTTTCACGTCGCACGTCATCGCGCGACTTGACAATTCCATACTAGCGTCATTGTTAATTGAGATGGCGCGTAACATGTAGACGATCTAACGTTAATAATGGTCCAATCTCGCGTGTAACACATGTTAATGTATAGGTTTTCGCTAATTCCACCGCGGATGTTACCGCGAAAATCCCTGTATAGATTCAATTATTAATATGAATGCGTTAATCCTAAAACCCTCCAATTAACGTTAACGTCTATGCCGATAATCGCTACGGCTTGGGCAATAGCAAAATTATGCGATGGTAATCATGTTCGAGATTAATCGTCCGAAATTCATATCCGCTTTACGTCCGCGAGTCACTTCGGTTGCCGGAGAGATGTTATTTCATTTCATTCAATATATTCCAGTCCATGGTCCGAAAAATATAGGTACAAGGTCTTTGTAAATTGCACGGAAATTGTGATTTAAACTTGCTAAATTTCTTATATTTAGACAAAATTTTCTAAAGGTAACCGAAATTGAAAATTCGGAGAAATTATGATTGCTTTCTATATTCTTTTGGAGTGGAATCTTATTTTAAAAAGTGGAAAGTGTAAACCAATCTTGAAAAAAACTTCAGAATGAGATTCAATCTAAAAACTTTAGAAAGTATTTATCGCATGGTTAAAAAAAATATGCAAAAGAAATGATCACTGACTATATAAAAAATGCTGTTATGTTATCTTTATGTCCTCGTAATTTGCTTTATTTTAGAGATATATTTTAAGAGATATGTATTCGCACTTGTTCGTTTCAGATTTCAGTTTTCTTTTCTTCTTTTCATCGCACAGCAAAATTAAATTATTTTAACTCACTATCTTTCCTCTTTCTTTTTTTCTCTCTTTTTCTCTCTCATACATTATCCGCTTCTTTTCATCTTATTATTTCCGATTAATAATAATTAAATAATAAATTAATACTCATAATAATGCAATAATAATATTGTAATAAGTCTAACAGTATTAAAACAATTGCAAATGCGATTTATAGAATTAATAATAATAATAATAATAATTTAGAGTTAATGATGATCGTTTTAACTACTCGCTGTTATCCATTTCCTGTTATATACAGCGTATAATAATGTTATCATGATTACTGCATAAAAGTGGAGTTGATGAAAATTTATTCGTAGTTTGTAGTACCACTATGGCTTAAATATGCAACATATGATTTACAGAACTGCTATAATACGGGATTCTTCGTGAATTCCATGCGTTGCGCTTCGTCTCTGGTATCTGATGGAAATGTTCCGGCTATCACTATTATATCATTACTGAACGGGTTCGTTCAGCCATCAAAGGGCGATGATAAAAGTCGACATTTCACGCTTTGTCGAGTCACCGCTTGATTTCCGGTGGTTGCGACAGAACTCTTTCTTGAAAGCATTTCCGACCAAAGGATGGGATCCTGCTGGCAGTAGGATCGGTATAAAGTATAAACCACGTTTCGAAATATACTTTTCTTGTGAAAATATATCGTAACAGTCAATCGTATCAGCAATAACGCATCGTTTTTTTTTTTAAATTCTTCGAGACGTCATACAAATAATCCAAAAATCTTTCATATAAATAAATAATGTAAATCCGTAATATACCACTACTAAACACCAAGGATATAATATATAATATTAAATTTTCAGAAGCCATGCGCACAGTGAAATATGTGTTTTTTCATCCCTTATCCAGACAACTTATTTCCTAAGCGCGCGCGTGGAAACATATATTATTTCTGACCAGAAAGCTCTTGTTATCTAAAAGCATTATATAGATATATCTGTCCTCTTCTACAAAATTTAGATATCGCACCTTAATTTACGAAATCACACATTTTTATTCTAGATCGTAATTTCAGTTTAAATTTTAGATGTAGCGTAGTTCGTACAGTATTCTCACACCTTTCAAGTATAAATAAAGCTGATTTTCTTCTTGAAAAATTAATTTTTCGCACAACTGTGATAATTTAAGGAGAATTGGCTTTCCGTACCACAAAATATAATCCAGATAGCACAGAGAGTTCAAAAAGAATTCAGTCGTATGTCATTAATTCTGAGCTCATTTTCAGATGATAACAAGAATTCTTTTCAGAATTTTTCAGAAAAAGATTCAGAATTGATGACATATTGTTGAATTCTTTTTGAACTCTGTGCTATCTGGGTTACTGCATGGAAAGAATGATTTTGCTGAAGTATAGATCTGAAAATAATTTTGTTTGGAGCAAAGTAATTATACATAGTAAACAAATTTGTATTAAATTTAACACATTTTACGTGTCTCAAACGGCCCACTCAAATTTTTGTGTTAATTCAACATAAGATGAATATATATATGTTAGAAAGTAACACAAATATTATATAAAAATTAACACAAAAAGCATAATACTTTGACACAATTTAAAAACAAATTTTATGTTAAATTCACACATTCATCATGTTAAATTTAATTGAAATCAGATGCTATTTTTACATTTTTAGTTTAGACGATACCTCTGTAATATTTAATTTAACATATGTAATACTTATATATATAGATTTAACAGATATTTACTGTTACAAAAGAGAAAATAACGCAAAATATCTGTACCTTTTTACATACAAAATATATAACTAGTTATACAGAACATATTTCTTCAATAAAATTAACATTTATAATATATTAAGTCAACACACATATTTTATTCATTTAATCTTAAAATTTTTGTTTTAAAACTACATATGTTATTTGTTTACTTGTAAATTGTGTTATTTTAAGTGAGAAATAAATTTTAATTTAACACAAAATATTCAAATAACACAATCATATTATATTAAATTAAAACTCGAATGTTAAAAATTCAACACAAAATTTTAACACGGATTTGAGTGGACCGTTTCTAACACAAATACAAAATGTTTTTTACTATGTACATTAAACTGAATTGCTGAAATATTAAAACTTTTTGCAGCATTCAATGCTTAGCTTTCTACGTACCTCTATTTTGATCGAGAGAGTAACTACTTAATCGTGGAATAGAGTCCTTGAAATCATTATAAAATTCATATGAAACTCCGATAATTACATATACAACTACAAAAAATAATTGTGCAATATTAGATAAAATCGTTTACTTCACCACATGACTTTATATATAGTAAAAAAAATTATTTGTCATCCGATAAAAATATATGAAATCAAATGAAATCATATAATTAGTAGGACACTATTTCAGCTAGCGATTACCTCCTCGATTTCGATAGTTAACAAAATTATTTTCAAATCTGTATGGAGTTAAATTTGTAAACACTTTGGCAAAACTGTATACCCAATCTTTACATCTTGTAAAATCTATTTTGTACGCACAGCCAAAAAAGTATCGATCGAGGTATCTTCAATTGCTTCTCGAATACTGGAATTAAAATCGAGCTTTCTGTACACGGGGATCTGTTTTTTTTTTTTTTCCAAGCGCGCAGTTACACGTATATTCCACAATATCGAGGGGAGGGAGGGATGCCGCACGAAGTTACAGGACGATAACCCGTCTAATCGCCGCATATGGAAAAACTCAATTTTCTAGCCGAGCGCGTCGCGCTCGCGCGGATCAGATCTGATCCCGTCGTGCCCGTCGCCCTGGGAGGACGCGCGGAAGAATCGCGCGCGTATTTACCGGAGAAAAAGCGTATTTCTTCAATTCTCCTCGCAGGCGCTTCGCCGTTCACGCCTCGGGGCGTTTTGGCATATGGCATTGGAAATCCGCGTGGCGGATGCGCGCAACGGGCCGCACACATATTCAATTCATTTCCGTTTTTCTCCAGGGACCGACCCACGAGGAAGAGAGCTGAGGAGAGACTACGGGAGGTTCTGCCGCGAGGTATACGGAAAAGCGTAGCTCGCGAGCGCTTTCCATTTCCTCCGTTTTTTTTTATCCCTCCTTACAGCTACAAGTCCCGTTAAACCGGTGACTTTTTTGCTTATTAAGAACTTTTATACTGAACCGCGTTTTAAGTCCGCGATAGCCCGGCGCGTAATTTGCCGAACGCCCCCGCGAAATTCACGCGCCGCGCCGCGCGCTCGTCAATTAATAACCGCCGCGTGCTCCGCGCGGAAATAAATCACGTCCGATATTACGCAGGTAGCACCAGGTGTAATATCTTCCGCCGAGCAGACTCCTCGACGAGCCTGAAATTTCTCTACTTCTTCGCAGAAATTTATCACGCGTCGCGAGGCTCTCGAATTTTAATGCTAATTATTATATAATTGTTCAAGTGCGTCTGCATTATGGTGTAACTAGGAGAAATTGTAAAGCCTCATTTATTTATGTTGCCAGATATGTAAGGAAAAGAATGATTTTGAAGTATTCAAAAATTTTGGATTATCAAGATAATTATGTAGGACGCTCAAATACATATAATGAGCAATGCTGCAAAAAGTTTTTCGACTCTCCAGCAATCAGAGCGTTTTTTTTATATAATTGTTTTAACAATCCAATGCCT
>NW_017305767.1:491322-495196 GCF_001594115.1 Trachymyrmex septentrionalis | reverse complement strand
TCCAGCAATCAGAGCGTTTTTTTTATATAATTGTTTTAACAATCCAATACCTATTTCCATCAACGTAGATTAACTTTAATCTCGGTTCAACTTACTCTTCATTTTTTTTAAATCTAGAATTAGAAAAAGACGAAGAGTAAGTTGAACCGAGATTAAAGTTAATCTACATTGGTGGAAACGGGCATTACCAAATTATTTTTAGATCTGTATTTACATGAAAGTTTTGTTAAAGTATCTTAAAAATTTAGCTCTACAGCTAAAAATAATTTTATTGGACCATCAAAATAATTACGTAAGAATTTCAACCATGATGATCAATGCAAAACCTTGTTAAAAACATTATAGCACCACTGTTATTTTGATTGTTAACAAAATTTTCAGATCTGTATCTAATTACATTTTTAGATACTTTAAAATCTTTCTTTCCGCGCAGTTATATTTTTAGATATTTTAGTAAACAATTCTTTCTGTATATATATTCTCTGTTTGATACTCAATGCATTTTGATTTTCAACTAGAAGCAGTATATATGCAATACATCACGAGTTTATACATTCGTTTTTTTTTTTTCAAATAAAATAAATAAAACTCAAAACCAAACGGTCAGGTTCACCACCGAAGCCGAGGCACAAAGTACAGACATGGAGATTTAATTTAGGAAAAATACTGCATTTTATTGTACGAGATCGGTGTTATAAATTCGAGTTCGTGCGTTTGAAATTCAAAGTGTTACAACTATAAACTCGAATCTTTATTAATCAATGTTCATACAATGAGATCTCACAGCAGAAAGGAAATTACATTATTGATACAAAAATATATCTCTCTAATACTAACCACACATGCGCCTCATGCGCGACTTAAACGGTAAAAAGTAGAAAATATCGTGCACACTATTGTACACATCGTGAACTTATGCGGTAATTACGCGTACTCGCGGATATTTCCTATGCCTTTCACAATTGCAGCAGTCTATTAAACGGACGCTCTCGCCACAGTAGCGAGCGTACGAATTCTCGGGATAAATAAAAGAGATAGAAACAGAGGGAGAAAACAGAGGAAGAGGAGAGAAAACAAAATGAGTATAAAACTATGAAATGTAAACGATATTAAATATATAACTGCGCGTAACAAACTAAACATCGCTTAACGTGTTATTTGTACATTTGAGCTAAATTCGACGGTGTCTCGCAGGAAACCAGTCCTTTTTTTTAATCCTGCCGGCGTACCAGTGCGAACAAAAATTAAAAAAAAAAATATAAGGAAAAACGAAAGGAGGAAAAAAGAAAAAAAAAACGCAATACTGTAACAAATAACACTCGTCTCTGATTACGCACAACATCCGCCCGTTGGACGAAACTTGGTCGTAAACCTTATTCTAACATCTATCCTAATTGCCGCAAAAGAAAATAAACGGGAATCCCTTCGCGACTCTTTCCGTCTGAGGAGCAGAGATTTAATGGTGGATAAATACACAGCACGCTTTTACTGTAAAGTCCGGCTAAACGCGAGCTGTATTTGACACGCTAAATCTATGCTCGTCATTCGCGTCAGTTATCAATTTTACTTTTTGTCATCCGCGACTATTATGGCAACAAAAAAAGAATCCACATTCGCTCGTTGCAGTTTGTCGAGGCAAACAATGAACAGTAACAGACGCGGACGGTCGCAAAGTGCTTTCCGTTTTGCGGCGCGTAAGAGAGGTCGAAAAATAACAATATCGTTAAACGCCTTGGTCACACTCTTGCGTCAAGGCGCACTCCTCTTGCTTAATTTCGCAGTTGTCGCCGTTAATTTTGACTGGAGACCCAGACATTGTGGTGTCTGGACTGTCGGGGCTGTCGTGGCCCGAGTCGCTCTTATTGTTATTCTCTTTGTCGTCGCTTATCTTTTTCTCGTTCTTCAACTTGAGGCCCTTCTTCTCCGGCGCTCTGCTCTTCGGCTTCTTCTCCGGGTCGAAATGACGCTCCAGGATAATCATCAGATCCTCCATCTTTTTCTCCTCGACTGTTGGGAGTTTCTCCTTCATCAAATGCTCCAGCCCGTCCTTCTTCGCGTTAGTCCACGCGTCCTGAAACGCGATTTTCTATGAATGTTCGATAAAAAGATCGTTTGTTCGATCGTAAATCGGACTCTTTCAACTCAAGCGTGACATGAATTCGAACGTTTCGCGATCTATCAATTTGAAACTCTTAGAATGAATGTTATTTCATTTCCAGATGATATTTCGATAGTGAATCAAAAATCGGAAGTAAGAAAAAAAACAAGTGAAGTGAGAAAACATCATTGATATCGTATGGGCGTAAACAGACCTAATTATTACGCGATTAATCACGTGCAATGCTACACACTCACCTGTAACTCCGAATACACAATCCCAGCTTCAGCTAACAATCGCCGCAGGGGACTAGCGTGTTGACGTTCGCGTCGGTTCATACGGAATAGGGCGCTGAATATGGGCCGCAAGTTGTTCTGCCGCTCGAATATCATCTTCAGTTCTGCAACAAAAGTTATACGTAACAGTGGTTTACCATCTCGGTGCTTCCCAACTTAGCTTTCAAGTTATGATAAATTTGGTCAAGTTTAAACTATTTATAAAGTTCAACATTTGAGGGAAGCACTCTAAATATAGGAGATGCATGTATATTCTACATTAAAGATGATAATATGAAAATCTGAAAACATAAAATTTCATTCTAAATTTATCTAATAAATTTTTTTAAGTAAAATTGCATAATTATCACTCTGGCGATAAAATATAGCACAAATATACTTTATTAATAACTTTATCTTTGTTTAAGTCTTATAATATACTTTTTTTAGTGACTATATGTTGTATGTCACTATTGGATTATTTTATTGTTGTATTGGATAACTTTATTGATAATATTATACTTTATTTCGACTGAGAATATCTTGATTAAAATACGTTAAAATGAACGAAATTACACAAGGTATTCAATATAATATACATACCGTTGTGTTCCTTTTCCTCAACATCAACAGGCTGTGCAAATTCCCGAATAACCTCGACCACTTTTTTCATAGATTTTTCATCGCTTTCCTCTTTCTCGTTCGTATCTTCGGTTTTCTCGCCGTCGAACGAGCACAAGTATTGTGCTATTTGTAATGCCAGCGATGCTCTATGTTGCGCATTGCCCAGATTCACTTCCTTCAAATATATTCGCAAATATTTATCATCGTGGAAAAGTTATATACTACTATTATATATATTTTTACATAAAACTTTTTGTGAAACTACATAAATGTTACAAGGTTTTCTAACATAATCTTGAGCTATTAATTTTTCGCAAACATTTATTAAATTTAAATTTTATATATAAAGTATTTTCTATATAGAAATAATTTGTTCAATTTGTCAAAAATAAATATTTATTTAGAATTATTTTCTATTTTTTCTTTAGAATTGGAAAAATTAATGATCCATTTTGTTTTATTAAATTATGTTAAAAATTACACACTGGACAAGTATAATATGGGATATAATATTTTCTTCACCTTCTTCAGCAATGTGCGCGACAAAGTACGAAGGGAATAGATATGAATAGAGTTTGCACACTTCTCTTCGGCGATGTTGAACCCATTCGCGAATCCTTTGACCGTTTGCTTGAATCGATCTACCAGATCGTACTTCTTCAACGACTCGAGCAGCATCGCGGGAATGACCTTGCGTGGTTCGTGGTAAACCAGAATTACACCGTCCGCAGTGTTTTCCTTGACGGTTTCCAACCAGCTTAGGAAATCCGTAAGTGCCGATACTTCGCTTTTGGATTTGATTACCTATGAGAACACAAATCATTTTTTATATATTTAAGAAAAAGAAGGTATCAATTTTTTCTTTTTTCAGCACCTG
>NW_017305767.1:489157-491222 GCF_001594115.1 Trachymyrmex septentrionalis | reverse complement strand
TATATATATATTGTTTCTAATTTTTTATATAAAAGATTAAAAGATAGAAACAATTTCTCTAAAAATTATGCTTAAGATTATTTAAGGATTGCAGTAATTTTCAAACGTAATTTAAAAAACGTAATGAGAAAATCTGGATCTTTAATTTGGAAAATATTACTTGGAGATCAGCGCTATGAATTCCCTTTTTCTCATACGGGAAGCAAATCGCAGAGCAATGATATTTGGTTTACGACCTTCCCTCGTACCTCATTGGTCTTACTATTCCTGAGCACTCGGAATTTGCCATTGGTGACGACCTTCATACTGTGACGCTTTATGGCGGTTGGATTGAGATCCTTGTATGGCATCACGTATTGTGAGTAAGTGGAGTTGGAAGTGTACCCGGCTATTTGGCAGATCTCGTCGATGACCTTCTTGCCGGTGGTGTCCATGTCCCAGCCAACCAGGCGATAATCTCCCGGCGCAATGCCTATCGCGCCGCATGATTTTTTCACCGGGCTCGCTTCCGTCACTGTCGAGGATACCATCGTTCACGGAGTTACTTTCCTGAAAAGTGCAAACGTCTGCGTATTCCTCGCTACGGCCTGATTGCCTCTTTTTCGATCGTCGTCTTTACGTCCCTGGGGAGCCTCAGGGCAAGAAGACTCCGAGACTCTCACGATTTCGATTAATCCGCAGAAATCAGATAAACGCAACGGGAGCAAATATGATGATCTCTTTTACAGATACGAAAAGATAATGTTCATTTTAGATTGTATATCGATGCCTGATAAAAATCTTGTGAGAAAAAAAAAAGCATCTTTTATCGGGACAAAAGATTAGAGACCAATTTTTATTGGAAACAAATTTAAAATAATTAATTCGATATTTATTTTAGTGACTAATTTTCTATTTAATTTCTATTCGAGGGAGAAATTTTCTCAACCTACCCGGTAAATTTCGCGGTCGGACATTACTCTGGGGATTTAAGTTTTCAAAGAGAACTTCCTACAAGGTCGCGCTTTCATATGATCTACATAATAACCGTCTTGGTCGGCCTCGAGACCGACAGCACATTCCACTGAAAATATAAACACTGCCTAATTGACGAAAATAATATTGAGACATTCGAACTAACTTGCGTGTTATTACGATACAAATATTTCGTCTTTTATCCATTTTGGCGATCGCCAACACGTCGCATCGTTTCCGCAAATCCCGACGTATTTCGTTACGTGATTTGTGAAACCATCCATTAGATCTCGGAATTATTTAAGAGCCCGGTAAAGCAAAATGCGCGAAATATTTTCTCTTGTATTCTGCCAACGATAAATATCCATTTTTATGTACAAAATGAAGTAAGAATTATTTTTATTATTTGCACGAATTTTTAAACGAAATTCTAAAAGCTATTTAAAATCCCCGATTGCAACAAAATTTTATGGAAAATATTTAAAAAAATAATTCCATAACTTTTGATGTTGATGTTTATTTCGCGCATGTATAACGGAAAATAAGATATGTATACAGTTAAATATTTATAAAAACGTCACGTTGAAATTTTGAATATTGAACGAAGTACATTTGCGAAACGTACATGCATATTTTCGTTCCCATCTTCGAAGATTTTCAGGTAGAAACTTCCAGAGATATCATCATTAATATACGTCGAGTTTTATTACGAAAGTTAATCATTTCTAATTACTTATAAAGATTATAAATACGCTGCTTCCGTCCAGTATAATTAATACGATAAACAATAATGAAAGTATACAATGTAGCTTTAATACTATCGTCGAGATGTCTTCATTTACAAATTCTCCGATCAGCTCGAACGATTCTTTCAATACAAATCAAAGTAATCGAAATTTTCCGAGTTATAAGCGGATATCATTAAAATACCTTGTTTGCAGTTAATTTCAAGTCGATTGCGAATTCGATGAAACCCTTGTCAAGGATTACTTTCCGATCGTATAAAAAGAATTGTCGTTGAAAAGAGACTCGGTAAGTTTTTTTTTCGAAATGTCTTTTTATCATTACAGTGAAACAAGCAGATTACGAAGAGAATAAAGGGGTGCCATGC
>NW_017305767.1:486215-489057 GCF_001594115.1 Trachymyrmex septentrionalis | reverse complement strand
GTCGTTGAAAAGAGACTCGGTAAGTTTTTTTTTCGAAATGTCTTTTTACAGTGAAACAAGCAGATTACGAAGAGAATAAAGGGGTGCCATGGAATAACGAGAGCCGCTCTAACGTGTGTGACGTATAGAATTTTTTCTCTCTTTCTCTTTATCTGTACACACGATTGAGTACGTTTGTGATGCGTTGCGGAGGCGATGTAAAAAGAAATAAAAAAAAAAAAAAAAAAGAGGAAGCGAGAGATATTTTCCTACCCAGATTTACTCGCCGCCTCTTCTCCTTCGTTCAGGTTCAGATGAATCCCGGTACTGCGATATATGGGTGCATACACCGACGATGCGGAACACGACACGCGAGAGGCGTACGATTAAAGACTACGGACGTTGATTCCGCGACGTGGCAGACGCGGCGGATTGTGCAGCGTGCGGAAAGACGAAAGCGAGAGCGCGTATTGAAGAACAACAGCCAAGAGACGAGATTTTTCACGTAGTCACGATGCGAATGACAATCGACGATTGCCTCTCACGACCACGTGGACATCTATCTCTCGCGACGCTGACAAAAGATAGCGGCGCGCGCTCACGCAAGTTCCGCCGTTCTCTTGCAGCGAACTGAACGGTAACAAGAATGCAATGGAAATGCGTCGTGCATCAGATATTTTAACACAAGAGGACCGAAGCCGAGATTTACGAGAACGTTTCAGTTATTTAAACAAATAACGAACAGCGTGAGTCGGAATGACATTTTCTTATGCGGGGTCTACAATAGAAGTCGTAGAAAATTGACCAATCATAGTCGATTATTCTCCTGTTCTTATGTTCGACTGTAATTGGTTAATTTTATACGATCCGCGTTGCCTGCACTTTTTACACTCGGTATATCTTCACTTCTCTCCTCTTCAACATATTTTACATTATTAAATATATCAAAGGGTACTATTAAATAACATTTTGTTTTTAAAATGTAGATAAATCCATTTCTGTGGTTAGTTTCAAGGTAAACATCGTCCACATTTAACGTACGTATTTAGTAAATAAATTTTGAGTTAAATTTTATTTAATATATTTTTCTGAGTAAATTGTTCGACTTTATTTTTTTAGTCGAATTAACGATATATTAGAAATTAGTGGCGACCTATAAAAATGATTAAAAATAACCGAAATTGGGTATAATTTGGTGGTGTGTGTGTGTATTAAGAATTTAACAGGGTAAAATTTTCTGCTCCGTAGAAAGAATCCAATCGTAGGCTTGTTTGTGTACTTTTTGCATCATTTTCGCTTTCTCTCTTCTTAACGTCCTAATACAAAAATTTTGAGAATTTCAAGCGACGCGAACAGATTTCGCATCTCTTGAGAAAGAACGATATGATTTATAAGTTACTTTATTTTTTCTAAACTCATAGTGACAATTTAGTGGAATGCGAAATCTCTCTCTCTCTCTCTCTCTCTCTCTCTCTCTCTCTCTCTCTCTCTCTCTATTCTTATTACAATCTATAATCCATAAATATGAATTTGTATTTTAAAATCTTGATAAGTTACAAGACATAATCTTTTGTCAAAGAAATTACAAAGGTAATAATCTTTTTCTAAACTGATAGTGACAATTTCATAGGAATGCGAAGTCTCTTTCTATTCTTATTACCGTCTACGATCCATAAATACGAATTTATATTTAAAATCTTGATACAAAACATAATCTTTTGGCAAAAAAAATATGATAAAGGTGCTAATAATCTGACATTCTCACGAGCTAAGTTTAAAAAACGCAAATAAATTGTAGACTTTTATTTAATTCCATTTTGATAAATTTTTCATTTGTAAAATCTATTCCTGTAATCATAAAAGAATTTGTCCGAATATCAGTTTACAAAGTCGTCGTACGAACACGAAGGTCGAGAAGACAAAGCCGAACGAAGCCGAATGTTATTATGTTTATCCTTCCGATATACAATTTCACCATTGTTGATCCGCGGCAAAAACTCAGAGGTTAAATTGACGTAAATAAAGCACAAGTCCTTATAGCGAAAATTTACTTGGAATTACTAAAATCGTGCGAACAATTTATCGAACGGTTGAAATTTAATACACAGAGCACTTGTTTGTGCATTTGTTTTTTTTTTTTCTTACGATTGAATAGGATGATCTATGATCCCCAATCGTAGGATATCTAATCACTCAAGATGCATTTTATGCGGACGATAAAAAAAATCTCGTCGTTTATACACTTGAATCGCTCAGAAAGTCTGCTCATGAAAGATCAGATATTATCGACCATATGTTGCCTATTAAAGATTGCGAGCCTTTCTTTTAGTGGCAGGTAACGCTAAAAAGAGAATCGTAAAAAAGAGTTATCTTGATATCTCTTTTTCTTTTAAACAAGAAATTATCGGATTACGAATATCGCTAGCATCGCGACGCAATTAAACGTTATTCGAATCGAGAGATATGGAGATTAGAAATAACAACAAATCTGTTTACCTTCCCGCTTTCGAAAGCCAACGACGTAGCCTACCAGATTACCTTGATTATCGCGATTAGCGATCGGTTTCGCCTTAGGTTCGTCTCTTTCTGCATTTGGAAGTAGAAAGAGACGGGGAGATATCGGGACTGTTCGATCTATCTCTGATTACGCGTGCCTCTCCTCCGGCGCTGTCTCTATACGCGTAATTAGTAATCAAGTCAGCGAGCTGCGTTTCTCGCCATCGTGGAATACCGTTAGCCACAATCGCGCGAGCGTAAAGCGCATTCCGAGCGCACGTGGTTATCTCGCGAGCGAGGCGCGCATGAATCGACTTCCGTACATGTACAGCGACAAATGAAACAGCGACGGTTCGTTTTCTTTCTC